>NW_009707621.1:29643-33312 GCF_000703405.1 Apaloderma vittatum | reverse complement strand
CAGGAAAGACCTGAAACAAAGAGTGTCTCCGCGTAGGTGCCTTCGGTTAGTTTTTATTAACTCAGCTACTCCCGTATTCAGAGGGGTGGTCTGATACATCAGGCATCACAAGAGTCCGAGCAAGCCTGAGGCACTAAAGGAGATATTTAAAAAAAAATATACGTATGTGAGTTTGCAGACTTCCTGTTGGAGCTTAAAATGAGCCGTATTGTGGACTTTTTTTCTTTTTTTGAAGACGCCAAAGGAGTCAGTGCTTCATGCTTTCATAATGCAGCTTCATAAATCCACTTGATTAAATACGAAATGGCTCATGTGCCCCTTTTAGCCGTATGGAGCTGAGGTCTGGTTTTCCAGTTTGCAGCTGTAATGGTTATCTCTTCTGTGTTTTTTACAGGATTTAATGTAACTTGAACTCAGCCCCGTTGCCCAGCAGACATGCCCAATAGGAGTGGTGATGACTTGATTTATGTCAGATTTCACACCATGTTGGCCCACAATCCAAGATGTGACCTTGGCATCTGGTATCTGTAACTTAGGTAAGATTTCCTCTCTAGTGCAGTTATGTGCTTTGCGAATCAATTTGCTCACTTGTGTGTGATTTTGAAGCACTATGACCACCACAGCCCTACCCATATGGCGAGCGCTGTGCTGGAGTGGCTGGCAGGGGGTTGAAGAAGGAGGGTTTCTGCAGGGACAATCATGACTTGTTGTGACTTGTTCCAGCTGTGGCTCTCTCATGCCACAGTTTTGGTCTTATCTATGTTTTTCTCCTTTTGTCATCACCTGAGGCTGCAGTGATACTCTTAGCAGTTGCAAGTTCAGACAAGAGTAAAGATTTTTTCATTTATTCAAATCCTACTCAGCATCCATCAGGCTAAAAAAAAACAACAAACCCAAACCAACCCACGACTACCCTCTTACACAATTTTGTCTGATAGCAAAATAATTAATTTTGCAATTAGGCTGTGCCCAGAACAAATGATGTAAGAGCAATCTGTGTGGGCTCAAGTAGTGCCTGCTGAGATGCAGCGTCAGCCTCAGTCTGGTTTGGTGACACCGATTTTAAACAGCCAGAGGAGGGGATAGTGTATCCTCCTGTGATTTTATTGATGGTTTTGTCTCAGCCAGAGACCCGGAGAGGACTCAGCAGTGTCAGCTGGAGCATGGCCTGATCAGTCAGCAGTGAAAAATGAGCTTACTCCAATGACTCTTCTCTGTGTTAGAGGTTGTTTTAAATTTGAGCTTGCTGGCTAGGTGAGCATTGCTCATGCCTCAAGTGGTGTGGGGAGCTCTGGAGAAAGCAAAGCCACTCCCAAGAGTGTAAGGCACTTCAGCCATTGAGAGCAGTATTTTAATAAGTGGCCTCCTCTTCCTAGCTTCTAGGGCAAGGCTTTCCACCAGCACCGTGAAGTGCCAAAGGGCCTTGGTGGCAGGGAAGAGGTTTTAAATCCTAAGGGGTTTTAAGTTACTTCATCCAGAGAGCACCTCTTCTAGAGAAGGGTGATTTTTACAGTTAGCAAACAGAGATTGCTGTGGATTTCTGACCGCCGTGATAGCCGCTGGGTTTTCTCTGTGAAGCCCGTAGCAGCCAGTGCAACGTGGTGATAAGTGGGAGAGGCTCCATTTTCCCTTGGTGGGCAGCAGCCTGCAGGTCTTGGGTAGAAACCCTTCTGCTGATGGGAGGGGGATCTTTGCATGGGTGGAGGGGAGTACCAGGGGTACCCCATGTTCCCAGATGCAAACGGTCATTCTCACTTTGCCACTCATGCCTGCAGGAAGGGTCTCAGAGTGGTGCTGGAGCATGTTTATCTCAAGGGCAGATGTTTTCTTGTGGGGAACTCCACAGAAGGAAGCGTGTTCATGTCCAATGCTTATTTTTCCTTGTGGGAAAAGAGATTGTCTATTGTAGTCACTTGTTAATTATACAATTAGTGGGTCTAGTTTATCTTGACTGTTTCATTTCCTTAGGGACCGGATGTCAAAGACAGTTTCAAATAAATTTGATGGCTTAAGTTTCCATGAAACTTAGGTAAAAGGCTGTTGGCAGGCCAGCAGGACCTTCCTTAAGCCTGTATCTGATCTATATAGTCTTGCCGATGGCTTTTAGCTTTATGGAAGAAAAGAGCCTTGTGTGCTGTTCCGATCTTTGCAGAGTTGTAACTATGCAAGTAATGAGGTGCTTCCTCTGAGTCAGGTGAGAAGCCTCTTTGGCATGAGCTTGGGTGAGCTGTTCTGGGCAGCAGAAGGTTCCTAGTCCCTTGCCCAGCTTCCAGCTGTGGATGCAATACAGCTGTGAAGGGCAATTGCACCTTGAGCTGAGGTGAGTGTGTTTCATTTGTATCAAAGAACATATTTTAAATAACTTCATTTTTGTAGATTGGGCTCAAGTTCCACCTCCATAGCTTTAAACTGCTCCATCAGTGACATGAAGTAGCTCTTCTTCTTACATGATGAATATTAGGATTTAACGAAGGAGATGGTGTTGGTGGGATGCCAACAAAGTCTATGTACTAATGTGGCTATGGAGACCATCCTCAAGCTGCTGAGGCAGTGCTCCAGTAAGCACCCAAGCAGCTTTGGGCACCTGGAAACTTTAATCCTCATCTGCAAATCAACTTGGGTAAATTATCTGTCAATGTGCTAACCTCCATATCCTCTTGTTCTTCAACTCTGTTGTAATGCCCTCAGTCACCATCCTTCTCAGCATGAGGAGGAAAAATCTCTCCTTTGGAAAACAAGAAGAAAATGTAATCTAAGTAATGCAGTCCAAAACAGAGCTATGTTTAAGTGCATACCTGACTCTGCATGACTAAGCTGACACATGGCTAACAAGGAGGAAAACGGTGCTGCCACTGTAGAGCCCACGGCTTTGCCTAGTCCTTCAGAATCCTTGCATCACTGCAGTGCCTGGAAATCCTCTCCTCTCTTCTCTTTTCCTATTGTGATGAGTCACAGACATCTCTCCCTCCCACAGGTGTGTTAGGAGCTTCGAGAAGAGGACATGTTATCTTGCTTAGCATTGAAAATCTTCCTGAGAGCCAGAAATGGCTGCAGTAGCTGCACTGCACTTCTTCACGAGGCTCAGCACAAAGAAAGTCATTGAGCGGATGGCTGGGGTGGGTCTAGGTCTTGCTTGCTGATTTATCACCATCTCCTGTGCAGCGAAAGCTCCTGAAGTGGTCTGAGCTTAGTAAGAGATGAGTGTAGTGCATTTTGGCTCTGGAAGGGTTTTCTTTTAAGCCTGCTTTGATTCTTAGCGGTTGCGGAAAGGCCAACGTGAAAGTCCAGCTCCCGCAGCATGCCAGGGCACCCCGAGTGTGCCAGCCTGAGGGGAGCAAGGAGAAGCTGGAGGGGGGCACGTGAAGCCATATTCCAAGCCTGGCTGTCCCTGGGTTAGCCCTGGCCCAGTTCTCACATGATCTGTGATCTGTTTGGTGGAGCAATCCTAAATAAATTCCTGGGTGTACAGCAGTACTTGGATATGGTCACCTCTGTGTTTACAGGGCAAGTTCTGTGAGGGCTCAGTGAGGTGGTTATACCACTGCTTTTCAGACTGGATTTTAGTTTTGCTCCACCCCACCACTTATATTGTTGCCTTTTTCTTCAACTTGAGCCTGCTGTGTTGGGATCCTGATTCAGCCTGGAGAGGCAAGACTTGCAGAGGTTATG
>NW_009707621.1:27212-29612 GCF_000703405.1 Apaloderma vittatum | reverse complement strand
GAAGGGAAAGAGAGCTGGACCTGCTTCGCCACTCAGCCCTGCTGTAGGACACACATAAGACAATTTCTGCCTCTCTTCCATCTCTGCAAGCTGGGACATTCTGTTTCCTGGTGGCGCAGTGAGGACGAAGATCCTGGAGGATGGGAGACATGGTGCTGGGCTCTACTATGCCTTGATGCAGCGCTGGGAAGGCTGGGAGCTTGGTGTGATGGGCTCTAGGCATGTCCTTTGGTCTAAGTGGGGCTCAGGCAGATGGTGTGCACCATGCTGAAAAAGTCCTATTGCCTCCTGCCTGAACTGAGCTGTTGGCCTTTCTGCTTGGTGCAGATGGGCCACAGAAAGTTCAGGAGGGCTTTTCAAAAAAGCTTTGCTTATTTGTGTATTTCACTTTTTGCAGCCCCTTAGGATTCCGTGTGCTGAGCTCTGCCTAGAGTGGCACCTCTGGGTGCTGGATTCTGGTCTGGGACCCAAATATATTTGTTGTTCTCTTGGATGTTTTACCAAGTTTCTAGGCTAGTGAGTTCCACCAATGCACCAGTGACCATCGTCTTTCGCTTATTGACATTCCTGTGGTCAGTCCCTGTGCTCAGGCTTATCCCAGAACTCAGACAACGACGAGCCAAACCCAGCAGTGCAATGCTTTTGTCTTGCTTTAATTAGAGCAGGACACAATTATTAGTGGCATATTTTTATTTCCATTCGTTCATTCTGACAGCAACTAAAGGAAGCCATTATTTCTGCAAGAGGATGTTTCAGCAAGTGTTACAGTAAATAAAGCTGACAGGACCAGTGCAAAAGAGAGTATCACATTCTTTTCCAGGCAGCAATCAATAATCAGGGTGTTACAAGCCAGATCCTTTCAAAAGGCACGATAGTGAGTCCACACTCTGATCAGCCTTTAATCTTGGAGGATGGCTGAGCTCTTTATAGGCTGATACGTTTATCACCATCTATCTGCCCCGTAACACAGGAATCCCTGCAAAGATGTACGGCGGTTCTTTCAGTGCCTCTGGAGATGAAGAAGGTGGATTGGACGGCACCCAGCTACCCCTTTTGGGCAGTATGATTCTATATATATCAAGCTTAAGATGGAAGCTCAGATCTGGGTTTGGCCTTGGATAATGTTTCCCAACCTTTCCTGCTCCATGAACAGCAACAACCCCGAGCACACAACACACTCTTGGAAATCATGAGCTCCTCTAGTCCCCTTCACTCAGGACAGCAGCCTCAGGTTGTTTTTTTTCTGCCCTTGGCTGCAATCAACATTGTTCTTGGAAGTAAAATGTCACCGAAGACCTGTTCTTCACACTGGCAAAAAAAGTATTTAAGCAATGTAATGTTTGTTAGAACAGCAAAGTATCTTCTAAAAGCATTGTTGTGTGACGCTGGAGAAAAATATTAAGAGACGCTATTACTGCAGGGCGTTAATTCTTGATATCTCCAGTATTTCCTATTCTCCTCATTTTAGCGTTAGTCTTTTGATCTTTGCTGTTTGCCCCTAAGCTGTGGGCATCAGGTGAGCTTCTCAACTTTATTTTATAATAAAAATGTAGAAGTAGCCCTCAGGGATTTGCAGAAAAGTTTGAAAATGCGATCATAAAGTTCAAGAAAACAGAGCGCAATTAGGAAAAGCTCAAACATTTGTAATTTTCTTTAAAACCAGAACAAAAACCCTTGTGATTGTTTTTAAGCTTTGATTCTCTGGAGCCTGATGCATAATTTTTGAGTATGTGGGGTTGGCAGTGCTGGAAAGGATGCTTTTCTCTGCCCAGATAATTTTTTTTTTTCTACTGGCAATTTTATTTACCAGCTACTTTAACCGTTTCTGCCCCTCTCTCTTGGCTGGCCTCTTCTTCAGCTGAGGAGCCTCTCCATCTCAGGTCGGGGGAGCTTGTAAGGGCATCTGGAGGATGGGGGAATCACCCCAGCAGCAGACACCAGGCTGCCCTGCATGGGGTGCATATTGCCGTACTTGGGGGATTTATCTCCAGCTCACCAAACTGGCTGGAGGGATGCGATCTCCCCAAAGGACTTGTGAAGGGAAGGGAATCATTCCTTCAGGGCCTTGTTTGCATGGCGTGGTGGATTCTGGGCTGGTGGCTCCTGTGAGCAGGGCCCCCGGTGTGACCCTGCTCATGGTGGCACAGGGAAAAGCACGGTGCCTTTCCAGAAACCTCACAGGGATTTGGTCACGATGCTGGTCTTTTCCCTCCGCTTCTCCCGCACCGAGCCGCCTTCCCTTGGGTGCTGCTCTTTTATATTTTTAGAAAGCACAGTTTATGTTTTTCAGCTCCGGCTTTGCACGTCAGCAGCCGCCGCACAATGAACTCTCAGGGGCTGCTTCTTTTGCAAGTGAGGGTCGTACCCTGCAACAGCGTTTTCTGCCGTGTTGTCACGAGC
>NW_009707621.1:0-27181 GCF_000703405.1 Apaloderma vittatum | reverse complement strand
GGGGCTGTGGCTGCTTCAAAACAGCAGCCTTTCGTTCCACGCCCCAAGCGCTGCTTGAAACCCAGCACCCAAGCAGCTACTTTCTCTGCCTTCCTCCCTAATTTTTGGGGTAGTCCTAGTTTATTCCAGTGTGAGCTCCTTGCAGAACTAGAAGGGTTTGAGGGCTGGCCGTGCTCACCATGCCAGGCTTTTTGCTGCAGGGGCACAGCCCAGCCTTTGCAGAACAGTGCTTGTAATAAGGAAAGGACATTTTAGCTTGCTCAATCAAAGATAGTTTAGAATTATAAAAAATAAAATATCAGCTCTTTGAGTAGTGGAGGGCAATGAAGAGCAGGGCTTCTGCAGCTTTAGGGTGACAGTGGAGACCAGGGGAGCCATTTATCACCTTTTGTCAGAACAGATGGCAAGACCAGTAGAAACGTTCAGAAGTTACAGCCTGGCTGGGCAAGGCTGGGATCTGCTCTGTTGCTGGCCAGGACCTTCTCCCTTGCTGGTTGGGCTCAGGGACTCTGACAACTCTCGCTAGAAATGGCTTTGCTATTCCCTACCCTGACCACATTGCACACACCCATATTGAAACCATGTACCCATCTTTTACCACAAAAATAGCTTATTACAGGAAGCTTGTTTCTCGACTCCCTTCTTGTAAGCCACTGCGGAACACCCTGGGCTAACCTGTACCATCTCCAACTAAGCTTTCAGGGCTTTGAATGAATTTGCAATTTCCTAGCTGGGCTCAGCACCCTTCCACTTATCACCCTGATGCAACCCTTGCTGATTTATGTTCCCTGAGAAAAGCAGTTGTAACTATATCCATTAAGAGAGCCCTCCAACCCCTAAATGGCTCCAAGGTTGTGAAGAGTGCCCCAGCCTTGGACTTGCAGTGCCTCTGGCTGCCTAAAAATTGCCATTGTATTTCCCTGAAATTGGCTGTATCCAATGCTTCAGCTGGAATGGTGTTTTTACTTCCAGCACGTGCATGCATGTGACGCACATCATCGGCTTACCCTGATGTGGTGCCCGCGCTTACAGACTCTGACCAGGACTGCTTTTTCCTGCTAAGGCTTCTCCCCAGGTGCTTTTTTGTTTTCTCATGTTCCTTCCAATATTTGCTTACTCACTTTGAAAATAAGGTCTCCACCACAATATTTTTGGTGTTTATTTTGGGCTTGTTCAGAGGCTGTACTAGCAAAAAGGGCGCAATCTTTGTGTGGTTCTTGGGACACTTAATTCAGACACAAGCAGACCCTATCTAGCACTTAGCATGTGCAGCGCTGCGCTCGCCTACGGAGCTATATAAAGGGGTAATGATAATGTTGCCCAGAAGGCTTAACACATCAAAGGCCAAGGAGCAGTTAAAATGTATTACGAGCTGTTGGCAGTGATTGTGGGGGGTATTTGTGTGTTGCTGGTTTGGACAGCCTGAGTAAATGAAAACCCTCTGGATTAGCTGCTACACCAAAGAGTATTTGGGCGAAAATAGAGGCTGGCTGCAAATGACAAGCAAGGGAAAATATGGATAGCTGGATGTGCTGACCTGCGGCTGGGCATTGCCGATTTATTTCAGGGTCCCTCCTGTGCCCTGGGAAGCTGAGGAGAGCTGGGGGTGCTCTTTGGTGGGAGCAGACTGAGCCCCATGGGCAGCATCTGCAGTGCCTCTATTCCAGGATAGCCCAGCCGGTAGTTAGAGGTGAGACTTACCGGGTGTCTGCTGACACCTGGACACCACGGGACAAGAGTTTAATTATTTTTAATGATGTGGGGGTTGGGGGAGGGAGAGGAGGCTGTGTGGTGCCATGTGGAGAAACAGAAGCTGGGAACTTCAAGATCTATTTGCAGAGGCTGTTCTCTGAATTGAATGACAACCAACATGGGGAATATCGAGTGATACGATACCATCTTGTACTAGGGTACCTATAGAATCATAGAATGCTTTGGGTTGGAAGGGACGTTTAAAGGCCATAGCCAACTACTGTTATGTGTTTCACTACTAATGCTTCAATTGCACACGGATGGCATCTAACCTAGGTGTTACGCTGATAGCCATACAAATACAGATTGTACCAGCTCGTTCACATGCTAATTGACTGGCTGGAGCAGGACCACCACATTTCAACACAGCATGGCCACACTAGGTAAGTCATGCCCTTGCAGACCACCTGAGTGGTAATCTGGGGGGTCCTCACCCATCCACACAGAGGCTGCAAGGGCAGAGAGTCCTTATTCTCTCTCTGATCAGAGACTGGGTTCACCAATGGGTTTCCAAAAATAACTTCCCCAAAGCCAACCTGACTAGACTTGTGCTTGTATCAGTGATCTCCCACCTGGGCGTCACATGGATCATCCCATCACTTTCTCAGTCCTCTTGCCACAATCTTACCTAGTCATTGCTGACTCTGTTAGTCTTAACTAGGTACCTCACAGGTGGTTTCCTACTCTATTACACCAGCAGCTCAACTATTCCTGCACCAAACATCTTAACTCCATGCTTCGCATATTTGTCTCCTGCAGACTTAAGGAGTCCTTGTCGTAGGAAAAAGAACACAGAAGGTAGTGTGCTTCTGGTCACCTGGTGACTTACAAAGCTCTCTTTCTCCTTGCATTGTCTGTTCAGTTCATGGAAGAAGGAGGGGAAGAGGCTGCTCAAACTGGCAGCTTCTTCTGACCATGTGTCCTTCTCCTGGCAGCTGTTTGAGTGTGATGGGGACGGAAGGTAAAGCAACATGGGGTGGGGGCAAATTCCAGAAGGACCTTTCTCTCTTCTTTCCCTGAATATACTTAGGAGAAAGACAGAGGAGGTAAGCGTAATGCTGTATGCAGTGGTACCCACACAGGTGGGATTACTCATCTCCTCCAAAGCTTGACTCCTGCTGGCCCAAGTCTGACAGGCTCCCACCTGGTCTCGCAGATTGTTGTCACAGATGATTTAAAGCACAGCTCAGCTCTGCAGCCTCCATCACTGCCCATCCTACTGTCCCTCTGCTGGAAATCACCTTCCTTCCATGGGTGTCACAGGAAAAGCCTTGTTTTCTGCTTGTGCCAGGGAGCATTGGAGCAGGGTGGGAGAAGTAGCAAACTTCTACTCCTTTTTCATATAGTCAGGGCATAGGAATAAGCACCACCAACTTATTTCTGACATGTTCCTGAAAAATTCCTTGCTTCTCCCATAAATCCAAGACATAGATGAAGAACTTGTTTTTGGCCATAAAGAAAAAGACAAGTATAATTTTTAAAATCTATTTTTTAAAGTGAGTTGATTTGTAATTTATAATCTTAAACTGAAGTTTTTAAAGTGCTCTCATCCTTGAAAAAACAAGTCGTTTCATTTTTGGTGACTAATGATGAAGTGTTTTCTAAAGATGACTGAGCATAGCACAAAGAGTCCTAAGTATGTTTATTAGCTTATTAAACATAATTAATTGATCTGGTTGCTAATATTAGCTATGCCTTTGGAAGTGAAAAGGACTTTTGGTTAGCTAGACAGTTTCTCATCAAAGAACAAAAACGCAGCATTAAAACATATGCAGCTTACTGAATAATCATGTTATTTGTCAGACAAGCAGAAGAATCATCACTGAAGTGCTCTCAAAGTGCCAAATTGGGTAATAGACATAATTAGGCCCCATTTGATTAGATACGTGCCCATGGTAACAGCCACAGTCATGATCTGCATATTAGTACAGCCTTGAAATAATCTTCAAGAAGGATGATGGCAACAAAGCGCATCCAAAACTACACTGGGAAGACTTTTGGATCAAAACCTCCTCGCCAGTTGCCTCTGTTCCTGTGGTTATTCTTGATTTTATCTTATGACCCTTTATTTTTAAAACAATGCATTCCTTAGTTCTCAAAGGTGATATATTGCTTCCACGAAATGTCCCTACACTCCTATCCCTAAAAGGGAGATCTCTTAATCATCCACACCACATTTTGAAGCCTAAAGCCTTCCTATAATTAGGGTCTCATCCTGACAATTGGCGAGGCTGCTGCAAGCTCTTCCTGGGAGGTGGGAACAATCGTCACCTGGAAGTCAGCCCATCTCAGATCAGCTCTCCTCTCGCAGCCCAGGACAGCTGCGTGATGGATAAGGCCTTCTCGATCATCTTTTAGGCTTTTGCAGGGGCCTCGTGAAGAGGCTGCCAGGTCCTGGCGATTTTGTGTCAGATCCAAGCCTCTTGAGAGAGCCTTCAGTCCTTGAGCTGCTGCCAACCCACAGGCAATGAGTCCGGAGGGCACTGTTTGGGTAACGGTGGAACCCAAGCGGGTTTGTTTAGCTGTAGATGCAATGTGAATTGTTCCGGCAGTTTATTTTTACACCCTTAGAGGGTGAAGGAGTTTGGCAGACTTGGAAAGAATCAGAGAATTAGCAGAATGAATTATTACTGGGGGTTATTTTTACAAAATGAGAGAAATATATCTCCTGGTGCAACAGCGTATGTCCAGGGCTGATGAGAATTGCTGCTTTTGCAGTAATGCCTACTGGGAAATATTTGAAAGAAGCTTTTTCCCCCAATAAGGAAGAGACCAAGATACGCAAAAGTTCCCCCAGATGAAGGCACCAGGGAAAGATTGGTCTGTAGTAGGGAAATCTAAGCAATGGATGCTGAGAGTCTGGTAAGAGAGGAACAAGGAGCCCCAGTCCTGGACAGTCTGGTCCAGAGGACTAAGCTGTGCCTGGATCATCTGGTCATGTTAACAACTTCACGAGTGCAAGAGAGCCCAAACACACCCATGTGCAGACCCCTTACCCTATAGAAACAGGATAGGACCCGTCATCAAGAGACCCTGTTTGGAGATATAAGGTGGAGAAGAAATCAACACTTGTAAGAGTATGAAAAATAGATGTGCAAACATGTTTTAGGATGTCTTTCAACTTTTGCGAAGAAAAAGGTTATCCCAGGCAGATGAGAAACACAGAACAGGTAAAAAACTTTGGCAGGCAAGCACAGAAGAAGACTTTATTCCCTGGTTTGGTTGTTACCTGGCACAGAGGAGGGGAGCGTTTTCTCCAAGGGACCAGACACAGCCAGCCATGTTTGCAGCCTTCGGCTCTGGCGCATGAACACTGTAAATTGTGTCCACATAAAGTCGTCAAACTGTTACTAGATGCAGTGTTAGGATTACACCTACTGAGGCAAAAATAGACCTGTGATAAGACTTGGGCATGTAGCACGTTAGGAGTGTGTCACCTTTCTCCATATTAACATGCTCTTAACCATGCTCAGGGGACAGGATCCATAATCGTCAGCAATATAAATTAAGATCACTGGTTAGACTATACTGAAGTTGTGAAATTCCCACAGCTGTCCCTTTTCTTTTTCAAAAAGTGCTGGTTTTAGCATTTGTCCCTAAAGCAGGGCATTATTTAAACCAGTTCCTTGCTATTCACACCAGCACCAAAATACAAAGTGTGAAACAGGACAGCCCAAACCCTGTGCTTGCCCTGGCTGAGATCGGGAGCGCTCTAATGGGGCACTGGGTGCTGTGAGAGCCCTGCGGTGATGGCTGTGCCAGCCCTAAACACCCTCTTTTTATGGTACCTTGTGGATATCCACTGCTTGTGTTTGATAGCGCACTTATACTGGGCATGCCCAGGAAATTGGGATCTCCTGAAAGGTGAAGAGCATTGTCTGGTTGTGGAGCTGGAGGCCTGGCAGCTATATATATATATATGGATGGTGAGACAAGTCCAAAGAGATGCCTGGGGATGCCATGGAAAGGCACAGCGGATGTACCGTGTGCACGAGTGAGAGTGCTCACAGACATGTGTGGAAGGGCAGTATAAGTTCCCTCCTGTGATAACGACTCTGAGCAGAGCTATGTGAAATTGTGGATTTCTGCTTTCCAGAACAGAATAAACTGGGGCAAAAAAAATAGGAAAAAATTGTTTCCTGGAATTAAAACAGTCATGCTCAGAAATGTCTCCGTGTTCTGTTTTGACATTTTTTGGATCAACGTGAAGCATTTTGACGTTGAGGTAGGAATGTTTTGTTTCAATTTGTTGAACTGACATGAAACGTTCCATTTCAAGTCTGCTTAACATTAAAGTAGGCAGTGCCTTTCCTTGGGTTTGGGTCCCATTCTCTCCTCTGGGCTGTGCTCCCTGGGAGTTCTGCCCAGCTCCCATAAAGCTTGGGCAAGGTCCACGTTCTTCTCAGTAAATGCGGCTCAGCCGCAGCCCCACACACAGGAAAGAAGAGAGGCCTTTTCGGGAAAGTTCGTTTTGGTGCTGAACTCGACTAAAATGAAAAATCTAGGGGCAGTTGAAGCAAAGCACTCCGTTCTGGTTCACCTCCATCAAAACATCATTTCTTGTCAGCAGCATTTGTGTCTTCCCACGGGTGCACTTATATGTTGCAAAAGCTGTTTTCTGATCAGAAAACGAGGAGATCACCCAGTGAGTGCCTGCATAGATGTTGACATGATCTACACCAAAAAGCTCCCCAAGGGCTACAAACTACTCCCTTGGACTTAGCGGTGAAGCTGTCCTTTAGTCGAGCAGATTCTCCAACAAGCTGGAGACCCCCCGCTCGCCTGCTTGGGGGCTGGCTGAAGCCCCCCAAGCGGGGGTAAAGGAGCTGTAATAGGAACAGGAGTTTCTCTCAGGATGACAGCAGACCATGTGCTTTTCATATAGATGGTCATAGGGTCTTTCTGGGATTTCTGAAGAATTTTGCCTAAAAGTCAGTCCAGAAGTTGCTTTAGTTCATTCAACAGCTCTCAATAGGATGGGGCAGATTCTACTACTTACGGTGAGGGATAATCAAACCCTTCTCCCTCCCCCTTTCCTGGGCAACAGCTTCAAAAGATCTCTGATTTTGCTCACCAATCAAGCAATCTCATTTGCAAAACAACTGCAAGGGCCCTTCGAAAGCAGAGGGCCGGGTCCTTTGTTAAATAGTCGCTTTTTGTGACACAAAGGCACCATAAAGGTGATGGAGCTGCAGCCTGGACAGCTGAATTTCCTGGACTGTGCAGGCTGGCCTCTCTCCCTCCCTCCCTCCCCCCCACCACTGTCATTTCAGACCCTGAGCCTCGGGATTATGCAGGGCTTGAGCCCAAGGAGAACAAGGTGCATTGCAACTATTCTCAGCTCCAAAAATTATTCCTGGCTTTGCTTTGAAATCTGAACCAGGGTTAATTTCTCTCCCCCTTCCCCCAGTCTGTTTCCTCTCCTCTTTTATGTACCTATTTGCATAGACTGTCATCGTAAGAATCTCCATTAAAATTGAAAGCCTCCTTCCTGCATGTCACCTCTTGCAGCCCCTTTCCGCTTGCCCTGCATGACTTTTGGAGGGCTGGAGAGCAAAGGTCCCAGCTAGCATCGCCTCCCCGAGCCCTGCATTCCCCCTGCCATCAGTCCTGCTCCTACGTTGCTATAGGAACGTCTATCAATTTGGGAGTGCCGGAGAAAAAGAACAGAGAATTATCTTAATTATTTAATGATTGATTAATACATGTTTATAGAGCACTTCAAAACTGTGCATCCTTCTGTAAATTGTTTATTAACTGGGCAAGGGGTATAATTTGTTGAACATCCTCCGCTCTCATTGCTCTCAGCAGGAGGAAAGGATGGTAGGCAGCTTGCAGGTTTTGTGATAATTATATTACTATGAGTACTAGTAGTTCTGCTTCAGGAAAATAATTTAAATATGAGCCTCCACTTCAAGTTTTTGTAGGCAGGGCTGCTTCAAACACCTGCCACTGAGGTTGCTTAAATGCCTGCTTAGTGAAGACCTATGTTCAGCCGATCTTTGGCAGATTTTACCCACCTGGAAAGAAGGATCAGACTTGCTTCTCCTTAAGGGTGGATAAAGAGAGGAGACTTGGGAGAGTGCTTGCAGCTGGTGGTGCAGCATGGTTGGCTGGTCTGGGGAAGTTTCTGTCTCAGTTGTTCCTCTCTTGCTGAATGATGCTGGTTTTTGCCAGGAGGCCATGAAGGATGCTGCTAAAATTTGCATGCTTTGTACCTGTAGTACCAGGTTGGAAGGTCTGTACAAGCAGGCTGTGTCAGCTAGGTGAGGAGGTACGGAAGCAGGAGCATGGTGCCAGTGCTGTGCCTGCTGCCTCACATCCAGCTAAGGATGCCAGGTAAACCCGCACCTGCTGCCCATGCTGATTGTGAATCCTGATCTTTGCCCAGCCTGAGACAGCTGATCTGCTGAGGCTGACCTGCTTCTAATCCCTCCAGCCCCCAGGACCTTCTTCAGGCGCTGCAGACTGTAAGTGTACGAAATCAGCTAGCTCCTGTTGTGTAGCACCCTCTCCCTAATGCCTGGCCTCCTTCTAACAACCTGAGAGCCGAGTCCCGAAGTGGGGTGCAAGGTGAACGCAGACTGATCACCTAAAGAGCTCTGCTTCACCAGGCACAGGGGAATCTGGTATATGAAACATGCTGCCCTGCATGCTTAAGAAGTGAGACTTGATGTCTGAGGGGCTTTGGTGTGAGCTGCCATGCACCTTGGAGACCCATCGGGCTGGCTTGACCTCTGCGTCAAGCCTGACTGTCCTTGTAGGTGCAAGTGGTGAGATGGGCTGATGTGATAGGACACAGGCAGCTGCTGAAAGCTGGTGCTCTCTGTCTGCCTCTGGCAGGCTTCTTCTCTCAGTAAAGTCTGTAGGACCATGGCTACTGTGATGGAGGATGATTGGGAGGCTAATAGTTATATCTGGTGCTCTTGGAGGGGCTGATTTCCCCAGGTACTGCTCTATAGAAGGCATTAAAAATCTGTGATGTTGAGGGATGGGCATTGATCGGGTGCGTGATGTGCACGGCTCCCTAGTTTTTCAGTAGGAAGCACAGAATGTATGAGACTTGCAAAACAAAACAGGTGTGCCCTTGATTCATACAGGTATTTAGAGGGTATTAAAACCTTACTCATTTTAAGGACTCTCAAGATTCTCAATCCCTGTGAATCCATCTGATGTAGAGTAAATGTCTCATAAAGATTCCTTCACATGTGGCAGCCACCTTCCTGGTTTGTTTATGGGGCTTAATCGTGGAATGCCATAGAAAACTCTATGCTCCCGCTGAAGAAAGCAGTAGCAGGATTAGGTTGTTATTCTGTATTAGTTCAGCACTAGAGGGGGATGTAGCATGTGCTTTCCAGCATATTCTGTATGTGTATGCAACAATATTTTATAGCAGTATTTATGAGGAGGCTGGTTTTTTTTAACTGCCAACGTGAAGATTTTTCTCTTGTAGGAGCAATTTTCTTGCGTAGGATAAAAATCAGTGAGGCTACTATTTTCCAAGCCTCATAAGACTGTGCTTGTAGCCAATGAATTTCATTATGTTCAACATGTGTCTTAGATGTTGGGGCCTCAGAACTTAGGGCAATTCTCAGGTCTTTTATTTTGTCTGACATGAGCAAACAGAGGCTGCTCTTGAGTTCGACCATAGCTCTGGTCCAGGCTGCTGGCTGGAAGAGTCTGAGCTCTGCCCTTCTTGTTGTGTGCTGTACCTGGAGGACTGCAGCCTGGTTGTGGTAGTGAGTCCTGTGAGCATCTGAAAGAAGGAGTAAAGCCATATCCACCCGACTCCTCTTGCTCAGAGAGCTGGACGTTTCCATTCTCAGCAAAAAACAGCTCTTCATAGAAATCCTGGTAATAAAAACCAGTTGTCCACTTTGTGCACAAGCAAAACACTTTGCAAAAAAACCCTGCGGCCTTGGGGAGGTTTTGCAAGAACCGGTCAAATTCCTGTCCTCTTTTTCCCCTTGTTTTCCTTCTCATCTCCAGCAAGCAGTTCTCGCTGCATGTCTTACTCTGCTGTGCAGGAGCACGTCAGTGTGGGGAGGTGACTGGCTAGCCTGTTAGCCCAGGGAATTCCTCCTGGTGAGTTTGGCTATGCTATCCTGGGAGAAGAGCAGACAAGCTGGTGTATGCCACACATCCACATAAAATCTGTAGCAGAAGGTGGGAATGCCACTTGCTGAAGAAAACTTGTATTCGTGCCAGTGGGCACAGGCTCCTGTGGGTCCGAATTTTGCCTATTGGCCCTGTCTACGGGAGACCTTCAAGCACAACCCCCTGTCCTCCTCTCCTCCTCATACCCTGGACATCACAGGGGGCTGTGGTTCCCATCTCACGCCGTCGCCTAGCCAGAAAAGATGTCCCCATTCACATTTCCACACAGAAACTTTTCTTCCCCTACTTTTAGTGCCTGTAATTACCTCTTTACTCCAGTGCCAGCAATCTTCCATCAGGCATCGTTATTAAGGGAGAGAAAAGAGAAGGGGAGGGAGGGAGAGAGAGAGAGCCACAAAACTTAATTTAATCGCAGCACCCCATGCTCAATTTAACAGACACAACAGCTCGGAATGGGGTCCCTGTGCAACGGGAGGGCAGGCAGCGGAGCGTCCCTGGAAAGAATTAATTGTGGATGACAATGTGTAAACAGTGCAGATGAATAGGGCACGCAGGTGTGAGGCACCGGGGCCATCCTGGGGACTTTTTCACACGAATTTCAGCTCCTTCACTGCTGACCTGCTCCCGAAAACGTGATTAGTGTCGGCGTTGGGAAACCATTCAGGGTGTCAGGATTTGGCACATATTAACTAGCCCTGGGGGAGAGGGGAGGGAGTGCATGGGGGCTATGAAAGGAGGAAGTCTGGCGGACAAGGGGATTGTTAAAGGGCCAGAAAATCCCCATTGCTCCGAGGTGCCCTCGCTGCTTGGAGGAAAATGGGAAGGAGACGAAGCAGAATAGAACTCTGAGGCATCCTAGCCCTGATTGAGCGATGTGGAAAACAAGACATTGCATCGTGGAATATTTTTCTCTGGGTGTCCATCATAAATATTGATGATGTTTATGTTACCGACTTTTTCTTGGCCGTGGCTTTCACGGTTCTAGACACTTCACCACCAGAGATAAACAGTCAAAACAAGCAGGAAAATTAATTACACAGCAGCACCAAGAACAGGAAATATCTCCTGGGTAACACATGGATGTTATTCCTGTGCAAAAAACTCCCTTCATCAATATATACTCTATATGTAAGGTGATCCAGACAGGGGGTCATATAATGGGCCTGATTTACCAAGCACAAGGCTAGATGCTCTTAAATTATGTTCCCTATGTCAGCCTGGCCCTCTGCATCCAAACGGAGGATTTAAGTGCAGAGAGCAGATGAGGCTACTGATCATTTTTCTCACTGTGGAGGGTGATGTGAGGGGAAGGACAGAACTTGAGGAGGATTACTGTGAACATCGGTGCTGCTGCCGAACACTGTTAAGCTCTTCTATCCCTTGCTGGGAACCACTTCCCTGCCTGTCTCATGGCTTGGGCAGCATGGCAGCAGCGCTGTGCAGATGCCTGCTGAGATTCCCAGCTTTGCACTCCCCAGACGGCTGCAGCCCCAAAGGCTCAGGCCTCGTGTAGTATGACAACAATAAAAGTTATTCTAACTGCAAACACACCCATGGATGTGAAGGTGAGGCTGGATTCTTGCTGGGCTGGTGAAGGGAGAAGAGTATTGCCACCCGTAAGGGTTTGGCAGCACAGGAAGATGTGTGGGAGGCAGAATGGAGAAGCTCCTTGATAGGCTGTTGTGGTTTGGAGAGGTGAGGTAGATGGTGAGAAGGAGGTATGAAAGGTGAGCACAGGAACCATGAAGGCCAGCATGCCCAGTAGAATTCTCACCTCAGATTCAGAGTTGAACGTAGCTGCTCAGGCTGTAAAAGTGTTGCCTTTGGTTCTGATTGTGGCAACTGTAGATGATTCCTCTGGTAGATCACAGCAATGGCTATGTGGGAAAGGTACTCCGTAAGTACTGATGTGACCTGGCAACACTTGTATGCTCAGCCAAAAGAGCAAAATTTGGTTGCTGTTTAGCCCACTGATACCTAGGCTCACAAGAAGCAGGAAATGGTGATGCAGGCTTTATCCAGTGCACATCTCGGGGAGTCGAATTCTGCGGCTCTTGATTTGGGACCTTCCCTGCCTAATAAGCTTCTCAAAAGCTGGACATCCAGCTGAAGCCATTCATCTCACTTCTCTCTGAGTCTCTGGAGGGTGCAGCACCTCACTTATCTCACATACCCTCATAAGGGACAGATGAGAGTTGTTGCATTGCAACCTTTTTAAGTGACTGGTGTTTCCAAAAGTTATTATTTCTTCCCCTGCCCACCATTAATTGTTCCCACCTCCCCCGCTGCGATATCTGCCCCCTCAGTGCGCAGCTACCCTTGGGAAAGCTGATGCTGAAAGGACTTTTTTCCTGTGAACTGTGCCTGATGGTTCTTTTAAAAGTTGCCACAAAAAAGTTAATTCTGTAATGGCTGTTCTTTGCAAGGTGAATGTGATGTTTTTCAGAAGAGTGAGTTAGCCTTGTTGGCCCAGACAATTTCCAAGATACTGGCTTCCTACAGTTTTTGGGAAAGGGTGTTGAATTTGCTGCAATATGGCTGTTTCTCAGCATCCTGAGTTCCATGCAGTGATGTCTGTGTTTGGTCAACTGCTGCTCATACTTTTAAAGCCTTTTTTTTTTTTTAAACAGTTATTATTATTTGTCTGTTTGGTTTTGGTTTCCCCATCATTTCCATTGAGTCATTATTTTGAGAGGCATTTACCCATCTTTCCAATTTTGCTTTTTCATTGAGGAAGAGTATTGTGCTACAAATCTCACCAGCTGGACAACCAGTAGCTTACCCACTGGAAGGGAGAGGGCTGCAGGAGCTGAGATCAGCTCCTCAGACACTTGACCTCAGTACTATTGCAGGCAATGAAGAGCTGTCTCCAGGCAGGCTCTGTGTTATCTACAGTATGAGCTAACTGGACTGATACACCAATAAAGGCTGGTTTACCAGAAAGGGTGTAATACTTCAGCTAGAGGACCCAACAAAAGTTCTTCATTTGTACTTAGATTATTGGGTCTTCACTTACACTTTATTTAAGGTTCTACCATCCATGCCCCTCCTATAACTCCACGAGAGCTTTCCTTGGAGTCACCTCACCGTGACAGTGCTGAAGCCCTAAGGCACTCTGGTTCAGAGCTGTGCTGGTTTGTTCTTGGACCTTGGTCCTCGCTGATGGGCCTGGTGCCACACCACCAGCATCATCTCTGCTGATGTTTGCCAGCTGAGGACTGAGCTAAAATGATGATTTTTCACGGCTTCCTACATTTTTTTTGGTGCAAGGTCTTGCTTTACATCCTCTAGCTGCCACAGAACCAAGGAAGGCTATGTTAAATTATTTCAGTTCAAGAGTGGAGGAGATGGGGTTAATGGAAGGTCAGTAACTTGCAGGCACTGAAAATGAGACAGCTGAAGAAACTGAGGATGTGGCTCCCAATCAGTTGTGTTAAACTGAAGACCATAGCTCTAGCTTTAATTCTCACAGAATCTTCACACCAGTCTAAACTGATACTGCATATGAAATATGCTCCTGTGGTAACAAATTGCCCTTTCTTGTAGTGTCTCCAATAAGTGCAAGCATTCTCAGGCTTGCTGAGAAACCAGTGTGAGGAGAGACTCTGGGAAGTTTAGAAGTTGAATGTGGATGTACCTCTTCTCCAGTTAGCTCCACTGCTGTCAGCAGTACCTACCATGGGATCAGAGCCTGGCCAGGGTGCTGGTGAAGAGGTTGGGCTGCTGGACACTATGAGCTATGCAAAAGGGCTGATCAAGCAGGTGGGAAGACCTGCTGCCCTCCCAGGCTGCAGAAATCCTTGCACATAAGCTTGTTGTGGCTGTGGGTTGCATGATGGATTTACCTACCAAAATCTGAACAGTTTACACGAGAATTCCTGATGGTATTCCTAAATCGCCATGCAGTTCATGTTGCTCTTCTCACTGCTTTTTCCTGACATCAGCTGCCCCTTTTTCAAGCCTATCAGCTTGTTGACTGAGCTGAGACCCACATGCCTCCTGAGCTATGTTTTCAAATCTGTTCCACTGGTTAACCAGGGGAAGAGCCCTGTGCTGGAAGCAGACGTGACTAAGAATGAACTTGTTTTCCCGATGTTTCCCTTTTATGTGAGAAGGGAGCTTCTTATGACAAAATGAGAAACCCACCCTTCCCTCAAATCAAGGCATAATATTGAAAAATCTCCATAACAGTGGAGAGTTAAAAACATACACAACCAGTGGTGGCCAAAAGAGATGTTGGTTACAATTAAATAAAAAGGCAACTGGATAAGTAGTTCAAATTCTGGATAATTCTTCATGGTTGTTCCCTTTGCCAGCTGTTATAAAGGTCCCCAGCTTTCTCTCGCTTTCTCACAAACACTTCTGCAGTGGATATTGGTTATCATATCTGATGATATATGGAGTCCAGCTTTGCACATGTGTCTGTACTGCAAGAGAGCATTCAGCAAAATATTTGGCTGCTTTCAGCTCCTTGCCAGTGCCTTGGCAACAACAGAGTTTTCCAAAGTGTTCCTAGATACAGAATCTGAGTAACTTATTTTCCTTGTAGCGAGGCTAGAGCAAAAGCTGCCTTCAGAAGACATTGCAGCAGAGGGAAAGGAAACAGGAACTTTGGAGTGAGAGCGAGCAGCCTGCCCTAGAAAGAAGAGCTGAAGCTCTGGGTGCTGAGGGCTCCAGATCCAAGCTAGGACAATGCCTGGACCTGCCAGGGGAAGGAGACCTGGGAACATGGGGAAATCCACTGCTCAGTATTCAGGCCAAGGAGAGATGTCTCACAGCTTAGTGTCTGGGAGTCATTCATCACCATAGCTTAGCTGGCCTGCTTGCAAGTTGTGCTGGTGCGGCCGCAGCACAGAAATGTAGTGGTACAGCAAAAAACAGTATGGAGAAATTATGAAAAGCAAGTCTCTGCTGGTTTATAGGTGATCTGAGGGATGGTAAATGATATATTATGGAGCTTAAAGTTGAAATATATTTGTTTAAATTTGGAGATGGGTTGAATAATTCTGGTAAAATAGGACTCTATCAAACCTTCACCTAAAGCTTAGATTAAGCAAATTCTGAGTAATTTGCTTTTCCTGACACGTTTTTGAAGTTTACATTTATAGGTTCTGCTGGGAATGCTTGCAGAACTGTTAAGTATCACTTCAGAGACAGGCTCATTGCATATTTCATATTTCCTAATCAGTGCCTGCACTAAGGCAAAAGACAGGCACTACTGACTTCTCAGTGCAAATTATTTTCCTGGAAGACACTTTTCTGGGGTGTAGTCCATGAATTTGAAGGTAGACAAAGCATATTCTCTAGTCCCAAGAGTTTACATCTGTATTAAGTGAAATGAAAACAAAAAAACAGAGAACCCCTAAATCCTAACTGCTACACATGGGTGGGCAGTTGCTAATGCCATCCGACCTGGAACAGACACCAGAGGGGCTCAGTCTGTCTGTCCAGCTCTTTACTTGACAGCAAGCGGAAGCACCTCCCCTGCGCTGCCAAACCTTGTCCCCTGCCTGGGGTGGAAGCAGATCTGACTCTGCTGGCATGGCCAGAAACACAGTGTTTGGTTTATTGTCTGGCTCCAGCTGCAGCAATCAAGGATAGAGCTGATTGACACCTTCAGCCACATGATTTGCATATCTTATTATTTGTTTTTGTGTATCTTCACCTTTATTTTTGCCACTCCTGTGTATCACCATCTTCTCCTCAGTCGAGCCACACAACCTGCACCTATCTACTTTTTCCTCTTTCATCCTGGTTTTGCCATATCCATACCTTAATTTATTATTTCTGAAAATGCTAGCCAGGTTATCTCAGCCTTACGTGCTGTTACGGGTACGGTTACCATGCATGGTGGTCTGGCAAGGTCCTGTTTCCCAAAATGTCCTCAGCTCTCCTCTCCAGCTATCTGTGTGGTTCGGCTGTTGCTCAAACACATCCCCCTTAACCACCTGAGGGATCCAGCCAGCCCTCACAGCACCCTCTGTGGCTTTTGCCAACTTCTCACAATATTCTCTCTCACATCCAGCTTTCCATATGTCACATCTGCTCTTGGGTCCATCAGCTTCCACACCCTTTCCAGCTAGCTCAACCTCAGGCCAGGACCCAGCTAACAGCCTGGCGCCTGCAGTGCGGTCCTCGTCCCCATGCTCCAGGCTGCAGCATTATTATTTGCTTGTAAATGATCTATATGAAGAATATTAGTATATTTATTTGAGAACATAAATCTAAGTCACTACTGAAATGTCTTGCCTTTCTGAGGATGCATGATAAGAAAGTCAAGGCAGAGGCTGCCTCTGAGAAGTTGTATGTTCAGCTGTCCAGCCAATGCCAGAACCCATGGCTGTTTAATAACAAAGCAGACTCAAAGAAGGTGGTCGTGAAATGTTTGTGGATGTCCTTTGCATGTTCCTTGGCAGCTCTGCGGTATCACCTCTAGTACCCTGAGGGCTGTGAAACGATTCAGCTTGGTTGTTTCTTTCACACCTTCAAGAATGTGTGAGGTGTTGTTTCGGATCTGCTAAGCAATGCTGGATGTCTGCCCAAACCAAAACTCTGGCCATGGGAACAGTCAAAGTCCTTATGGGAGAGACTTGGGGGAAGAGGAGGCAAAAGCAGACAATGGCAAAAGGGGAAACCACTGTGAGGTGCTCCCTGTGTCTCTGCCCTTCCCCTGCCTACTGTTTTCTACCTTAAGATCTAAATGAGACTATCCTAGCTGCAAGCACCCATTGGATTCGTATCCATCTGTAGGCTACAAATGGTTAATCTGTATGTTGCAGACTAAATTGCTGCTGGTTTAGGCCTACAGAATATGAGCTCTTTGGGTGCAAATCATGTGTTTGTCCTCTGTTTGCAAGGTAAGATCTTGGCCTGTGATTATGTCCTCAACCTACCTAAAAAAAAGCCAGAGAAATTGGATTTTATTTTTTTTAGAGAAGCAAATTATGTTTAGAGAGAGAAGGAGACAGTGAAATATCTGAAAACACCTACTAACAAAAATACACAGAAACCTCTAACCACACCAAAAGAGTCCCATTCCCTCCATATTTTGGGCACCTGTGTCTTCTTTTGTGTATATGAAAGGTGAAGTACTTGGCTAGTTTCCAGCTGAGATTGCATACACAGGCTTTCACCCTGCTTCTCTGCTCCAGTTGTGCACACAGCTTTACCTGCTTTGCCAACAAAGGCACCAGTGGGCTATGCAGCCTTGGCTGATGCTAAGTTTGCCTCAAAAATCTGAGTGGTTTGTTGGTGGTGGCCACACTCTGGGCTGGCTGCAGAAAGTCTAGCTGAAAATGTCTGAAAAATGCACGAGGATCACTCCTCTGACAGTATATATACACGTGCTATTCTCTTCTGTTCTATCACCTATCTTAGCTTACTGAAAAATCAATTTTTTCTTTGATGCATGGTGCCTGACAGTGTATCTCCATCTTTGGGTTATGCTCAGGAGACATTATTACTGCAGACAATTAGAGGTGTTATTTTGCAGTGTGTCTGCTGGCTTACATAGACATTCAGGAGCCAGACCAAGAGACATCTGACTTGGCTGGCACTGCCAGAACCGAGACAAACCCACAAGTACCCCTACCAGTGATTCCCTATATGTATTTTGGAGTCCAGAAGGGACTTTTAGGCTGATTCAGCCATCAGAGGGTCACCTCACTGTTAGCAAAAAGGGACATTACCCACCCATATAAGTGGGTAATGGCTGTCTCTTGCTGCTCATGGTGGAAGGCAGCGAGGACCTGTCATGTGAACAAAACCTTTCTGTAGCTCAAAGGAGACCTGTGGTTCTAATATAATGCCTGACCAAAAGCTTGTTTTAGCAAACGCGGAGCACTTGGAAAACTTAGTTCCAGGCCTAGAGCAAAACAGCTCATGCTTTGGGGAGGACCTATATAGCCCAGAGTCAAGAGAGGCTCTTCCAAGGAGTGGGGCAGGTCTCATGCCACCAGTCAGTCCCTGCGTTCACAGGGCTGTTGTCACCATCACCTATTTGCCCTTTCTTCAGCAAGCCCCTAAGTGGAAGGGAAGTGTTTTTGATTGTAGTGAAGTGGCATGGCAGTGTGTTCCTCCTGCAACCCAGGAACACTTCTGCACACCTTCACGGACCATGTGGGTCAGGAAGAGGCTGTGTAATGAGCACATTTTAGTAGACCTGCAAGTTCTGAGGAGATCATAGATATGCCTCCAGGAGATCTCCTCTTCAAGTCAAGTTGTACGTGCTGTGAGGACTCTTGTTTTCTCAGCAGAGGTGGGAGCAGCCTCTGGCAGAGCTGTCATATGCATGGGGCTCTGGCATCCGCCTGCAGTGCAGTTAAGGCAGGTTTGCCTGTTCAGGAGACGCTTCCACACACGCACACAGGAGAGGTGCTTGTACACAAATATGTATATGTGCACCTATCTTATGTGGCTGTGTTTCTTTGAACTGATCCAGTATCCTGCTGAAGTGAATGGGAGGTGGGTAAAGGCTAAAAGCCTACTCATGGCAGTACCAATTTGCATGAGTGTGTCCTTTCTTTTGAAGCACACTACTGTTCTCAGCAGACTGCAGCCTTTTTTGCCATCTTCTTCTGTATTTTTTCTGTATGGAGACACTGCACATGCTTTACCTCTCTGAAGTCTTCTCTTGTGATGCAAGAAACACATCTGCCAGTGCTCTGTACAGCCTTAGCACCTGAGGAAGCAAACGGCAAGCAGTGGGGACTGATGGTGCTCAGAACTGCTGGGAAATCTTCTGGATCAGCCCCATGAGCTGGGTCTCTCTTCCCACTCTCTGCTTCATCCCCAGTGTGTATTACACTTGCCCTAGCTTTGCAGAGATAATTTGCACTCTCCTAGTTCATTAGCTGCTACTCCCTCCTGTCCGTGGGCAAAAAAAAGCCCTTACTGTTCAAAAGAACACATGCAGCAATCATTAATGCTGACCCTAATTGTGCCAATTCAAACCACTCAATAGCTCTAATTAAAACCTCTCTTGTGCAGGGCACTGAACAGTAACAAAACTGTCACCCCGAACAATCAAATCATGGAGCTAAGAAAGTTTTTTTTTTCCCCTGTTGTGTTCAAATGTTGTTGCTGCTGTTGGAAGGGTCATCTGAAGGGATTAAGTATGGGGCTTTTGTAGGCTGCAAAGAAGGGGGGGGAATATCTAACCCAACCAATATCTTTTAGTCACAGTTTGAAATCAGAAGACCCCTTTTTTCCTTTCATCTCTTTACCCACCCCCATGCAGCAAGCAACACCTGCAAAGTAGTCAGGCTCTTGGTTATGAGACACATGGACACCACAAGTCAACTCAAACATCTGCAAAGGAGGGGGTGAGGGGGAAACCCAGGAGTTCCTCTCCCTACAACCGTGTTTCTCAGGGTCCCTGACTACACTTTCCTGTGCACCGTAAATAACTCTGCAATTACATTAATTGGTTGCATATTTGTTGACACAGGGGTGGACGAGGGTAGGTTATGGTGGGAGGATTTTTGCTTTCTGTGCAATTTCTTCAGATGTCCCTTAAACCTCACTCTCCCCTCCCCCATTATTTAGAATTCACATGTCTTCCAGAATAACTTTATAAGCCTGTGGGTGGGAGCAGGAGGGGAGAAAGAAAAAGCGTTAAAATTCATTTGATGGCACCCATGCACGCACATCTGTTCTGCCGTGTTTCCTTAGCAAAGTCTATCAATCAAGAGGAAAAGGTTGATATGTATCACAGCGGGATATTTCAAAAAGCTGGTTGTAGGTGATTGTGTGCTGGAAGGTTTCTTTCTGCACCGAGCTTCTGACAGGGGTCAGAAGAAGGAAGTTGTATGCATGTACACCCATATTTTTTTGTGCATTTACCTTTTTTTTTCATAAGAAGAGAGTGGAATTAATAGAGTGATAGCATTAACTACCAGAATTCCAGTCTAGGTATCTCTTGCTCTGTGTATTGTTGAACATGTTCTGAAGCTCAAACCTGGGATCAAACGTGAGAGCCTGAAAATGATTCTGCAAGCACTTTCGTATCTGTGATTCTAGTTCAGATCATTACAGGAACACACACCGGCTACCATACGTGGCTCTGGGTTCAAACCACAATCTTGAAGCATTTTGTAAAGGGATACTTGATCAAGTCTTTCCTTCCCATGTCTCCTCGGCTTGCTTGCTTTTGCTTGCGGTAATCAGAGGTGCAATAAGAAAGTTCTCGGCATGTTGTGTTTCATCTTTCCTCCTTTCATCTCTCCAGAGCTTCTATCCCGGCTGGGGACTAGGGAGTAGGATGATACCAGTGGAGCCCTGGCATTCTGCCTCTTCAAACACCCTGAGCACTTTCTGTTAGAAACCACCTTCGTCGTTTCTTGTTCCGACTGCCGGGTTGTGCCGTTACAACATCGCCTTGTCTCAGCGGTGAAGCCGTTTCATTTAGCGATGGGTAAAATAGCCCACATTTAGAGTACAGCTTGACTCAGCCTTTAAGTATTTAGCCTCGGTTAGAGACTAAGCACAAAATCTTGATGTATGAACACATAAACAGACATTCTTTATGTATAGAAGGGACCAAACTTAAGAACGATTTTAAGACGCTTTGAGGTGAACAGTCTCTTTTTGTGCATGCTCGGCCATCTGAGCAGATATGTTCCAGGACAAGGTTGATTTTTGCTAGTTTGCCTTGGACCCTGCGAATCCCAGCCTAGGGGTCAGCAGAAGGGCCCCATCTCTTTTCTAAAAGTGGAGGTGCTGCATTGTGATGTGTGATCTGCTCCTGTCTTTGTGTCACCACTGAATGGCATCACAACACCCTCTAGTTTTAGTTTGCGACAGATACAGGCTCTTACAATGGGATGAAGAGGAATAGGTGACACTGCTATATGGCATTCAAAAAAGTGCTTTTCAGAGCAAGGGTACCTTCAGCAGCAGCACTGGAGAGAAGAAATCAGAGCTCTTTGACAATTTTGCTGTCTGTCAGGGGCTGTGGGAGATAGCACAACTTTCACACGAGGCTCTTACACTCTTTGACACTTGCTCAAGAGGGGGAAATAAGGCACAGAGAGGTTTTTTTTCACTGGCTCTGGGCCCTTTTAATAGGCCAACAGCCAAGCTGAGAACAAACCCTGGGATCCCAGTATCATCTCTAGCCTCTGGAAAGCACCACCTCCTTTTCTGAGCTGCTTGTAGCCTGTCTTCATACGGGAAGCTCTGCATTTCTGTTGATCTGTGAGCTGAGGGTAGGGGATTTCTGTAAAATACACTCCAGTGTAGATTCCCATCACTTTCTGTACGGATCTCCCACGGTCTGCGTCTGGGCTTCCCTTCTCATTCCTTGCCCCCATTTTCCAGGCAGCAACTCTGAAGCCTATCCTCTTGACTAAGCCGTTGCACTTTAATTTTCAACAGGCCCCTATTGCTCTTGCACCTTGTGTGTGGTCTTTGAACATTATGTGGCTCGGCAGCTGGGAATAGTGAGTGGGTGGGCAATTTAAAACAGAAAAGACTCTGTATCAGCACAGGGCTGAGGTTTGAACTCTGCTCAGCTTTGGATACGTGTAGCTCGTTCTCAGGGCTGTGATTTAAGTGCAGTTTTGCTGGTGTCAGTGTGAAGCCTAAATCAGTGCTAAGAAATTGGTAGGGAAGAAAAAACAAACTTTGCCTGTCTGATAACAAGTGTTACTCTTGGCCCTAATGAAAAATTGCAGGATCAAGGCATCTTAGGATTTGTATCCTGTCATTTTGTCACCATTTGGCCTTCCCCAACTCAGAAGACAAAGATGTCTAAAATGATGCCAGAGTATGTTTCTGAGCTGCTTTCATGCCATTTAGGACATGATTCTGTTTCTGAGTTTCCTGGGGATAAGGACTGCTGGTGGAGAGAAGCAGATGAGGGAGGTACCAATCTGTGACACAAAATAATTTATTCCATTCGAGATAAGGCAAAAAAGTTCTCAAGCGACAAAAAAAAAGTAATCCCAATGTCATGATTGGTTGAGTTTACAGGCTTGATCCTCAGCTGCTTCATCCTCCTTTTTGTTGTCTGTGCCGGTGAAGGATCACATGGAGGGGAGGTCAGGCAAGAGATCTTGCTTTCCATGTGCTCTGGCATGACCCCCCCCCCACATATTTCATTTGCGCTTTTGATAGTGAGACCACTCCGTGTGAGCAGAGAGTGCTCATGTATAGGAGATTCACCACCTGCTCTCTTTCACATTTGCAGTCCAGAGTACCCAGTCCTCAAAATTTCAACATGGAGGTATTTCTTTCCCCACCCACTTTCCATCTATCCCACCCAGGTAGACAGGATGAGCAGAAAGAATCCTTGCCTTGATAAGATTGATAAATGCGGTTGGAACAGAGCTCCTCTCTTCTGGAGTCCAGATGGAGTCCAACTCAACTTCAATCTCATAGCTGACTCCAAAAATAATTAATTGGCAAGTCCCTCAGTACTTTTAAAGATTCTAAAGGTTAAAGATATAGTCGATTGGCATTCTTTTTAGAGCCTGGAGTGTTATTATATTTACTTCACAGAATTAAAAAAAGTGCACGATGTACACTAGAAATCTGTTAGATAGATTATTGGAAGAGTCATTTCATTTTCCAGTGCCACATAAATACCCATCATTCACTGCCACTGCATACCGATTCTCAACATTATACCCTAGAATTTGCAAAACATAAGTAAGACTTAAAAGGCAAAAAATGTGAATATCGTTGTTTTCAAGGAGCTGGCAGATTACAGACTAACATCAGCCAGGTCATTGTAGAAGTTCCATCCTTAGAAATAAGTATGTGTTTCAGAACCGGGAAAAAATATCCCGAAGCTCAAATGTGCTTTGCTGCCCCTTCACTACATCTTGCACTTCACTACATTCCTTTTAGGGGGGTTGGTTTTTTGTTTTTGTAACAATACTGATGTATGGCAAACCGCCTCTTCCTGTGGTGGAATAATATAAGGGCATGAGGGGACGGCTGGGTAGTAGGCTCAGATGGATATGCATTAGTGAGGTGGGGGTTTGGCTGTGATAGGGAACTAGCCAGAACTGCTAGCAACTCTTAGGTAAACCAAAGAAGTGCAGCAAGGACCCATACAATTTAACACACTTTCTAGAAAAAAAGGTCTGCACAGAACTTCGATATAAAGTATCATGAATTAAGTGACAGACTCTAGATATATTTCCTGGAAAAAGACTTGAAATCCTGTCATATTTTTTAACAAAGCTTTTTGTTCAATTATAAGTGAACATTCTGCAAAGAGCTTCCAGGATGAAAAGCCCAGCAGGACGCTTACTATTACTAATAGGGTTTCTGTTTCTTTCAGGCATATATATAACTAGCTTTCATAAGAAGCTGAGACTCCTTTTTATTGACATACTCCAGCAAGTACACCTCAAGACATGCTAATAGCAGTGCGCCTCTACATCTTAAAAACTGTGAATACTTTGCCCACAGCAGCAACTGTCCTGACAGTGAGAAGACACTGTAAAATTGCCATACGCTGTGATGTGAATCCTGTCAAACCCAATGACTTTTGATTCAAACTTAATCCTTTCCACTACCCCCATATTCAACCTGTGTCTGGGAAGCTGGGAAAATCGTATTCTACCTTATTTTAGGATGATTGCATGGACTTTCTTATCTTGTGGCTGCTATTCCAACCTGCGCAGGGTCATGAATGTGCTCAGTGGTGGATTTTCAGCCCTTATTCTGGGCTGCCCTGAACTTGCCTTTGGATGAAGATTCAGGGTTGTCAGCATAGTAGGAAAAGCTCTTCTGCTGCCGCAGGTTCTCGGCAGTTAAGGCTGGCAGCAATCAACCATTCTCCGATTATAACTATCCAAATGATTCAATAGGTGTGACGTTCAAAAAAAGGGCTCTAAATTCTGCATCGTTAAACCTACAACAATCAATCTCACAGCAAATCCCCCACATTATTCTTTACTCTTTTTGTGACAAAAAATGAATTAAATCTAGACCTGCTGCAGGAGTGATTGTAGCATCCACTGACTTAAAAAAGAACCACTGACATTAATTTGGCTCCTAAAAGCAATTAGTTCATATTTGGAGTCAGTAAGTTATTCTTTACTGAAAGTGTGAATAACCATTTCTGCTAAATGTGTGCAAGAGGGTACGTTTTCCGTGATGGAAGCTGTGGCGGATGCATCCTGTGACAGTTCTGTTCTGCGTGCCAGTAGCGTTCAAAAGAGGACAGCAATCTTCTGAAACTTGTCTGAGGTCAAGACAAGTAGATGCAGAGGCAAATAATCAAAGTGATCAAACTGTTCTCCGTGAAGAGCTGTCAAGACCACCAATATATACGTCCTGTGCCATGGGTTTGCGGTGGTATGTGATATGCATGCACCATAGCAACAAGATATTAATCATCAACACATACAGGCTCAGGTCGGGGTAAGTCTTCAAGGTGCAGGTTCTAGGCTGTCTCTGGGATAAACAACAAGCCCCAACGCTACCAGTTCCAGTGCTACCTCCAGCAGCATTGCATAGTTTAATTCATTACAGCTGGGCTCCCATCCTGCTTGGAAGGATCCGAGCATTAGGCCTGGCATATGAATGCCTGGACATGAAGAAAAATTTATCTTCTAGTTCTGTGCCTCTGTCTCTTTGTAGTTTTCAGTTAAACACCCTGGGCAAGTTCCTCGCTGGTGAGACACCACTGACTAAAGTGGCACTGTGCCAGCACAGCATTTGGCACTGCAGCCTCGGAGCGATGGCAGGGGTTTTCCAGAAGAGCTCAGGCGAGAAGGTTAGGTGCCCAGTTCCTCTTACATTTGGACACCAGCCTCCTCTTAGCTCAGCAGCACCTCTGCAATGCCACCAATGCCCAAAACAGGGACTTCTTGCTTGCCAGCAACGTGGAGAGAATCAACAGACAATTTAGTGGCACAAAGATTTCTGTTCCAGCAGTTTGATTTTCTCTGAAGATGACACACCAGTAAAGTGCACCTATACCAACCGGAGTACTAGACCCAGTATGCCAAAGAGTCAGGCATGCATTTTCAGTGGTGAAGGTGATTCACTACTAGAACAAAGACACATATCCTCTCTCTTGCTGGTGCCTTTAAACTGCAACCGGATGTCCTCCATCCACCCGGACGGTGCTTTGCTAAGGTTTTTGGGCTTAGAACAGCTCAGTGAAATTTAAGGGTTGTGATATATAGGCCAGGCTATGGAGTCTGTTCTCACCTGGTTATTGTACTAAGGCAGTTGCTATCTGCAGAGGAAATACACATTCCTACAGAGAAATACCTGGCCATGGGAATATTGATCAAGGCTAGAGGTACATGCTGCATAATTATGAGCAGCTTTGACCATAAAGCACTCAGAAGGTTCAGTTACTGGGAATTTCTGACCCTCTCCAGAACTCTGACTTGGTGTTGAGACACTGCTTGTGTCAGAGCCTCATAGGCATTCAAGGGTAGGCTTCCATTGTAACTGATATTCTCTGTTAGGCAATAGAAAACCAATAATTTTTTCAGGTTAGTAATGAGCACTTATACAGGAGAAGCTCTGGTATCCATGGGTTTGTCTGTGCAAAATACACCTAAGACAGAAAAGTGCTAAAGCACACATGAAGGCATGAGGGCATCCCCTAAAATAGGTCAGATGAAAAAATCTCCCTAATGAAATTGGAGAGGAATGTAGACAAGTGGGATACTGTTATCTGGACTGGAATTTAATCAAGACTTAACTATGAGGTGATGTGGTACTTCAGTGGTGGGATCATTGCCTCAACAAAACCGTGCTAGATTCTGCGTGTCTTTCTGCAGATGTCAGGTGTGCACTGGTATAACTTGTCCCACCTCAAGAGAGCTGATCCTGATGTACACAAGGCCACTCATATTCAGATTTCCCAGCTCCTCCCCCCTCTTCCCCTCAAGGTCTCTCTGCTCGTGTCATGTGGAATGGCAGAAGTTCAGGTGTGGATCAGAGAGACTTTGAAATGGAAAATCAGAGGATACCGCAGGCCATCTTGAAGAAGAGCTGGCAAAGCTTAGGACCAGGATAGCAGCGTGATGAGGGTTAGGACTAAGGTACATCAGTGAGCTTCTATGGGGTGCTGGGTTTGGATCTCCGGAGAGATCTGTAAGCCAAGAACAATGAATACTGGCAGAGCTCCGCATGAGTAACATTAGCCTGCCTAGGCTAATGACAAATTGTTACGCACTGGCATTTTTTAAATAAATACTTTTTACTTTTTTTTTTTTTTTAAGAAAAGAAAGATTAAAGCAACCGCTACAGCTAAACACTCTGCTTTGCTCTGATAAGATGCCAGAATTACATGACTTCTACTGTGTAACAAGGTTCTTCGTGTAGGCGTAGCAGCCCCTCCCGATACCTAGCGGATACACTCTAGGGAATTTTTACAAGTGTAAGTATTGCCCCTTGTAAGGTCACTGAGTAAAGAAAATTAAATACGTTGTATGAAGAAACTGTATGTCTTGTGTGTTTCCACAAGAACAGCACAGTCCCACAAGACGGCTAACACCACTATTATGAGCACAGCAATGCATATTATATTGCAAAATGCTGGGGCTCTGCCCTGCCATGCCCTCCATAAAAGCCATGCTTGTAATATAAAATCGAAGGACTCGATGTAAATTCAAGTCAGTCCAACTCACAAGATAGCTCCGTCACTCAGCCAACAGGTAGACAGAGGATTGGCATTGCTCTCCATCTCCATTGTTCAGGGTCTACAGCTCACTGCCATGACACTGCCACAGTTCTGCTCTCTCTCTAGCTCCTAGCTGGACAGACATGCCTGCAGAGACTGAGCTCCACCAGTAGACACATCTCCATTTTTCCCCAGCTCCTGCTCTGCAGCTGCACTCGCTTTACACCCAAGCTTCCCTTAGTCGAGTGACTGGTTATGCTTGGACATACTGGGACCCACAGGCAGCCTAGAAGCGCTTGTTGTCTCCAGAGATACCAGACTTGATCCAGGGGTGGTAGGGTTTGTTGTCTCAAGAGATGTTGAACTTGATCTGGGGATGATAGGGCTTGTCTCAAGAAACGCCAAACTTGGTGGGGCAATGTTTTTGCAGGTTTAATCTATGTCTTACATACAGGAAGAGCCCTGTCACACCACCCCCAGAACGAAGTCTCTGGGCTCTGCTGTGGAGCGATGGGCTGTGTGGCTACTTTTGCAGCTGGGGAAGACCTTCGGGGACGGGGAGTCTCTGCGGCTGGGGCTCAGCCGAGCTTCGAGACGGGCACGGCGGCGACAAGAGCCTCCCCGCGACAAAAACTTGTTTGTACCGCAGCCTCGGCCCAGCAGCGCCGTGGGGTAACTTCCTGCGCCCAATGTACTCGCTCACGGGCC
>NW_009707620.1:0-1168 GCF_000703405.1 Apaloderma vittatum | reverse complement strand
ACACTGATATTCACAAAAAGCAGATTTCAGTGCTTGCAGCATGAAGGCAAGCTTCAAATGCGTTCCGTAATCGACCAAGCTGGATGTGGTTTTACTGCCCTGTGTTGCAGTGACAGTGCAGATACCGTGTGATTCCCTTGTCAGTTATTATACAGCCCAAGTATGATTCATAACATTTCTACAACAATCTCTTCACAAAGTGGTATGTGATCTGTGTGTAGGAAATGTCATTGCCTGTGTTTTAAAGCCAGGAGTAAACATGGCACTGAGAGATCTGGGATCGTGAGGATTACTCACAAGGCCCAGATTCCATCTTTAGAAACATCATGGAAAATTCTAACATCGATCCTGAAAACAAGGCTACTAAATTTATCTTCTGTGTACTGGAGGCAATTCATTTGAAATAAATGGTTCAAAATGTAGTGGCACCCTCTCTTTCTCTTGCCAGAGTTTCTAACCCTTGGAGCAGTCATGGCTTCAGTCTGGCTCCACTCAAGGGGTAAAGTATTTCCTGAGGAGCAGAGATGGAGTAAATGACTGATGATAGCAAGAAAGAGGAGAAGGCTGAGAAATCTGCAGGCCTGTCCAAGGGCCCTGTGCCTCAAGTAGCAGCTGTGGCTTAGGAGGATTTGTTCCCTCCACCTTCCCTTCTCTTCTGCTCTTCAATTGTACCAAGGGCCAGATAAGCTCCTTCTGTGGACATGAAGCAATGTGACAAGGTACTGCAGGAAAAAGAGCAATCTCCTAAAACGTTAATGACAAGATAACTCATCTATTATTTCTGAAAATAAAAAAAATCTCCAAGTTAGTTACCATTTAAGAGCCCTGTCTCAAAGTACACTGAGGAAAAGCAAGACATACGCATGGACATCCATGAACTATTATTTTGCACCATGTGCAGGTGATCTGTAGATTTGAATCCCAAAGGCATGGCCAGAGTAGAGACCAGGAACCTTCCTTTCTGCTCAAAGCACCCCTGGGGTTTCCTTATCCTTTGTAAGGAAGGAATTGAAGTTTAGGGCTGCATCCTAAGACCCTCAAAAGGATAAACAGAATATCCTTTCCACAGTGTCAAGGAACAGATGTTGCACCATTTCTTCTGGCTATTAAAGATATAAATAATCGGTCTTTCTGCTAATATACTGATTTCTATTGCCCCATGATCTCA
>NW_009707619.1:0-33115 GCF_000703405.1 Apaloderma vittatum | reverse complement strand
TTTTTTTAGCTAAACCCAGGACAGAACCAATTGCTTTGTTGCTCTTGTTTTAGGTATGTGTTTGGTTACCAAAAATACAGCGGTCTCCAGGCTAAAGGACTGAGACCAACAGGTACCAGGATCACTCATGTTGTATCTTCAACTATGATGGCAAGTCTGCTGCAGTCATTGATAAGGGACAAACTTTGCCCTGAATCTTGCGGTGAAGAACTAGAAATACAGGTACAGTAGCAGGAGTTGTCAATCTGCTAATGCTTTGTTCTGCCCAAGAAACAATGTGGAAGAATAAGTTAATTTGTCTGGTGCCAGATATTACATTTGCATAGTGTAATTTTTTTGTCAATAAGTGGTAAGACTGGATGATACAAATGATTTCTTTTAATTCATTTGGGTCTACTGAGTACACTGTACAAGCAGTTTCCTTCCTCTGTGCAGGAAATGAGATAAACCTGTAGTTCTACAGTGAAATATGGTAGGGCATACTACTTATACTTAGTTTTGAAGTACTTGTATCTTTTGATGCTACCAATAATAATTTAGAATTTGAAGAAAGAAATATCATTATGTTGGTTTAGTCCTGTATAGGAGATACATTTATTTCAGAGCACCTGTGTTTAGTTTTAGGTGAATTTAGGCAGGATTTAGCACTTAAGCAATTAAGAATAGTTTGGATTCCTTGGGCCCAAAGGAAATTGCTTGCTGCATTCTGATCAAGTTCATAAATTCCATATGGCCAAAATGGAGCTAGAGGGAAGATCTTGGATTAACTTTTGGACTATAAATCAGATTTTCTGACCTGACAATTGAAAAATGTTCTCAATATGCTTACCCTGGAATTTGCTGTAAAGCAATAAATGTATAGACTTCCTGTACTTTTTTTGTTCAACACAGCATTCCCCAGTAATTTTTATGAAGGATATCAAGCTGCCCTCTTTGGGCAGGAAAAAGGACCATGTCCACCCCATATTTGCCACCGTAATATCTGAACTGTGCTTTGGAGTGACTTTCACCAGAAGCAAAGAATTTTGTCAGTGTTCAGACCAGCTCAAATCTAGAAGCTGAGTTGGGTTATTTTCTTTACCTTCTGTCACCTCTTTCTGCAGTAAATCATGGCAAGTCACTTGAGGTACAATTCAGATGTTGGCCTGGAACCAAGGCCATCTGCCTTCTGGTGCGTATGCTCTTCAATCTGTGTCTCTGCCCCAGTTTTCTCATGGGGGAATGGACATGACACAGACATCAAAGGAATGTTGTAAGGCTGTTCTTGTCCAGAGAGTGCTAAGTTTCTTGAATTGAAAGTAGAAATTGTGTGTTATTGGTGCCATTAAGAAGGGTTTTTTTAAGGAAAAGGAGCAACATTAATTGGAAAGCAAGCTTTAAGGGCATAAATGTATCTGTTTTTATAGCATTCTTCAGGAGCTGATTATATTGCTTGTCTCTTACAGTTTCACAATGATCCACTGGCAGCTGTAAATGCCTGTTATGAAGGAGAGACAGTCATCATCTGTCCTGGACATTATGTTGTAGATGGCATGTTCTGCATTGCTGATTCAGTTGAGCTAGAAGGTAGAAAGTTTGCTGGCATAAAAATCCTTCAGTAGAAGAAAACAGAATGTCTTAAATACTCATGCAGAGCTAGTTTATTTTTTTTTTTCAGAGTTTGGTGGAAGCATTTGTTCTTTGTATGTCTTAATCTGCTTCAGAGTTATGCTGACACTCCCTGGCAGTACAGCCCTGGTGAACATTTTAGAGCCAAGTGCTATGAGAATGTGGTTTATGTCACTTACTGCATGTCAGTGATGTGGTGGGGAGGGGGGCTACCACTGTGAATCTGCATTTCGTGAAATGCATAGGTCGAGGAGGGAGCTGTTGATTTAGCTTGTGTATTTTTTTTTTTTTTCTGTAGAAACAGACATAGCATATGTGATTCCATTTTTCTCGCAAAAAACTTACGTGTTAAATACAGAAGTATCCTTGTCTAGGATATGTTGCTATCTCCTCCTCACAATTCTTGATTTTCTCTGTGTAATTCCTCTGCTTTAAGCATGCACACTCGGTTGCAGTATAATAATCTGTCTGTCACTGGGGCTTGTGCAGCTGTTCAGATACTTATTTAGCTGCATTTTTATCTTGTCAAAACTTCTTAATGGGAAGAAGGCTGGGATTTTAATGTCCTGCTGTTCTGGACTTTTTTTCATTGCCCTTCTTGTTTTATTAGTGTAATTTTCTTTCTTGCCCTTCTCTTCGTTATGATTTGTATAGATGCACGTGGATAGACAATGCACCTGCACAATAAGGGACCTGCTTTATTTATCTGCAACAATGACATTGTTCTAAAATTGTGTGAGACGGTATTATTGCTGCTCTAGCTTTGAGACAGTAATACAAATGGTGTAACAACACACCTATTAAGGGATGGGCTGTTCTGTTTTAAGGAGCTAGGCATATAAATACGATCTTTATTCAGAGAGAGTGGTTTGTATTAATGAGTACATGTCAGGGTATTTAATCTTGTTATATAGACTCCTGTTAGAGAAGTTTTTTTGTAGCAATAATAGCTGCCAGAAATGTTTGAAGTAGGAGCATTAAGAAAAATTTTGCTGGCGCTAATCTGAGCAGCTGGCTGTTTTGGTGGCTTTCTTGGGATGAAGGATGACTCGTCAAAGATATGTCACTTTGCTTAGTAGAGCTTTTATTTTTTTTCCAGCCACTGTGCAAGTCAGTACTAAGTAAGTTAGGGATAAATACAAACTTAAGAGAACTAAATAAGGTTAAAGCGGTAGCAGCTGCAGGAAGTCACGGTAAGGATAACTTTGACAAAAATGTGTAGCAAGGGCACCCAAGAAATTCTGCTTTTACAGTAGTTGTTCAAGCTGGATGGGAGCCTGTAGCAGCAGCACATCTCATGTCTGTGCTCAGCATTACTGGATGACAATTGCCTTGAGTTCTTGTGGAGTCACTGAGCTAGGAGGCAGGGTGTACAGCCATGAGCATCTTGTTTATTGAACATTATTCAGCAGCAGGTAGACCTTTCCTTCTCTATTTCTTGTCATGGGATTTCTTACCACTAGAGCTTCTGCTTCAGAGGTGAAGCGTAAAGCAAGCTCAAAGCATGGTTAGAAAAACTGCAGGTAGTCTGTAGGGCAATTATTCCTAAAACTCTTGCCTTGGATAATAACCTCTTTCTGTAGTGGTGTGAAGTTAAATCTGCACCTGCCATTTGCTGTCCTGTGGTGTTCTCGTGTACTAGAAGTAAACTGCCCTGTGCCTCCTCTTCCTCCTCAGGGCTGACCATGAGCCAGTAGCAGAGGGAAAAGATTTCTAGATAGCATGATGTTTTGAAGTATCAGTCACTTAACCTTGCATTAAATCTGTCTTTAAAACTTTATGCCAACTCTCATTCAAAGGTGGTTTTTCTCTTTTTTTTTTTTTTACTGTAAAAGTGCAAGTAGAAAGGTTTTTATTTATGTACTTGGTTAAAAGCTAACATCCTGCTCAGGTACTTCTTAGCTGAGTTTGTGTGTGCTTTCAGAGAATGATAGGACTCATGCTGCTTTACTAGATGACGCATTATTGCTTTCCTTATCATGATTCTTGTCAGTGACAAGCAATAAAAGCTTTACATGCTCATAAATTTCCCTGTAAGTGGTTGAATGCTGACAACTGTGGATGACTTAGTAAATCAGTGTTGGCATATGCTTGTGAAAGTTTCTTTTTAATCTGAATTAATCTGGAAGGTCGTGAACATTAAATTTTGACCCAAGTTTCATTTAAATAGGGAAGTTGCGTGAAGCTGGCAAACAACATCAAGTCCTTTGTGCTTGCTTCCTTGCGTTATGGTGGTGACTGCCTTTTCCCCATGCTCTTTAGAACTTCTGCCTGCCCTAGTAAACTTCTGTGCTTTGAAAGCAGGCTGCAGGTGCCTGTGTGTCCTTGGTTACTGCATCTCCCTGCCCTGTTGTAACTTTGGGGAGTGAGAACCTTGGCAAACGTAAGCTTAGTTACCTTTTTGTTCAATTGTCTAAAATTGCTTTGTATTTTATTGTGTCATTTGAGTAAGGTAACTTTGGAGTTTGGTTTTGAATGCCTGTATGTTGGTACAGAGAGGATATGAGGTGTGACCTGACCACTAGGTGGAAAATTCAAGATATTAGACTTCAAGTTTTAAACTTCTGTAATTTAAATGTTATATACTGAGTACCTAACTGTTACCAGTTATTCACTGAGCTTTAATCTTTCATCTCTGCTTTAAGGCTATGGCCTGTCAGATGATATCGTGATAGAAAAACGAGGGAAAGGAGACAACTTTGTTGACTGTACAGGAGCCAATATAAGAATCTCCAATTTGAAATTAGTGCAGCATGATGCTGTGGAGGGGATTTTAAGTAAGTATAAAAATATCTTGACCTTTTTGTGAATCTTTTATAATTGGCTGTTAAAGCTGGACTGTTGCAGTTAACTAGTTTTAACAAAGTATTGTAGAGAGGAGCCCTACAGGTACAAATATCAAGGCTTCTCCTTTTTTTTTTTTTTAACCTGATTACAATGTGGATATCAAAATAACTTCTGCTCTTTGTACTTTCAAGTTCTTGTGGCTGTTGGGTTTTATTTTTATACTTGGTTAATATGATTTGGCTGGATCATTTTTCTGCTGTTAAAGCAATCTGACTCTAACTGCTGCATAGCTGATGTCAGGCTACCTGGAAAAGGAAAGAATTCCTTTTTCCACCAAAGAACCCCCATGGTAATATCCAGCTGTAGCTGATCCCAGCCAGCTCTCCACTGAGAAATGGCACAGTTGCAGCAGTGTAGAACTTCACTTGCTAACAGTACATTCAAACTGAGGCTCAAGTAATCCTACATCGTATCTAATGAGTTTATTGGCCATGGCCTTCTGTGTTTGCCGAAGGCGGTAATTAATGTTTTGCCTCAACAGGCATTTAGTTTTAAACATGTTAGAGTTTATGAACACCTATATATTTAATATCTTACTTATTCAAAAGTCTCTTAGGAATGTCATGAAAAGAATGGTTGCTGTCACTTTAAAAAAACCACCAAAACCCTTTAAGACAAATTTTTGACTAGAGCTTCCGTGCAGCACTGTTTGTGCTTATACTAGAAAAATGCTGTGAGTTCAAACTATGCATGAGCAAATCAGTAAAATTAACCTGAAGTGGATAAAACGGAAATAGTAATTTTATCACACTGGAAAAATGCTACCAGCCTATCTATTTGTAGGAGGGGTTTGCCTTTGCATGATTCATTTAACAATATTTGTTTTCTGTGTATGTAGATGTCCATCATGGGAAAACCACCTTGGAGAATTGTGTGTTACAGTGTGAGACCACAGGCATAACAGTACGAACATCAGCTGAGCTATTAATGAAAAACTCAGATCTGTATGGTGCCAAGGTACAAACATTCTTAACTCTGGCCTATTTCCTGAATTAAACTAAAGTTTTCTGCTTGGAAAGAATGCAACCTGTAATGGGGTGCCTTCTGTCACTCTTGAGAGAACCTTTACAAATTCATTTTGGACAACTGCATGTTATTGAGTTTAAAAGATACATACTAGGGATTTTTTAGGCTCCCATAGTGAAGTGTCTTATGCCAGTTTCTGTGTGATGATATGAAAATGATGTAGTAGCAGGGGACATCTGTGAAATAATCATTGCTGGACTCATTCTTGTCCTGTAAGAGTTTTAAAGTGATCTTTGCTTTCTCTGCTCATAATTTTTTTTTTTATTAAACCTTGCATTTGCTCAGCAAATGAAATGCCTTTTGGGACATTTTGTGAATTGATTTGGAAGGATGATAAACATGGAATTCAACTCTTATTAGGACCTTTTGAAGAATGATGGGACTTTGAGTGTTGAGGTGGATTGCTAAAGAAGAAGAAAGCAATGCAAAGCTGTGCAGAGATTTTATGGACTGATGACAGTATTATTATCCATAGGGCATCAACCTTGAGTATTGCTCCTTACATTGGTTAACAAAGCTCTGAAGCTGGAGTGGTAACACAATTTTGCATTGTGCAAACTGGTAGATAAACGAAAAGATTGACAATGAAGTTGTCAAGTTAGATTGGAAACATGCCCAAACTATTTGTGAACTATTAGTTTTATCTTGTAGGGCGCTGGTGTGGAAATATATCCAGGCAGTACCTGCACCCTGTTAAACAACGGCATACACCACTGCAAGGAGGGCATACTTATAAAGGTCAGTTCAAGGCAGAATGTACTTGTGTTTCAAAAGCTTATAGCTGCTAGAAATAATGAAATACTTGCTGCCTCATGGTAGAACTCTTACATGTCACATATGATAATGGTACTTATTTACTTTGAGTTGGTTCACCAAAGCTGTATATTTCTTTTATTTTGCATCCATCAGAAAGGAAATGCCTTTTGCTATGTCACTTGCACAGACAAATAGCAAAGTTCTAGCCAGTGTACAGAACTGATTCTACCTAAAACTGGAATATTTTGCATCCCTTGCTGGACATAATGTGTTGGTTTTCCATTTCTTTGCTGTAGAACTTTTTAGATGAACATTATGACATCCCCAGGATAACCATGTGCAATAATGTGATCCATAATAATGAAGGATATGGTGTGGTCCTGGTTAGACCAACAATGCCCTCTGATGTAAAGGATGCTTCAGCAGAGCAAGCAAAAGGTATTTTTTTTTCTCCTTTCTAGTAGAAACTCCTAAAACTAGTGTTCCCAGGTTTTTGGATTGCATAGTTTGTAATCAAGTCTCTTAAACTTTATAATAATCAGAGAATCACACAGAATGTCAGAGGTTGGAAGGTACTGCTAAAGATCATTCAGTCCAACCCCCCTGCCAAAGCAGGATCACCTGGAACAGGTCACACAGGAACGCATCGAGGCGGGTTTTGAATGTCTCCAGAGAAGGAGACTCCACAACCTCCCTGGGCAGTCTGTTCCAGTGCTCTGTGGCCCTCACAGTGAAAAAGTTTTTCCTAATGTTTTTGTGGAACCTCCTATGTTCCAGCTTGCACCCGGTGCCCCTCATCCTGTCATCAGACATCACTGAAAAAAGCCTGATTCTGTCATCCTGACAGTCACCCTTTACATATTTATAAACATTAATAAGGTCATCCCTCGGTCTCCTCCAAGCTAAAGAGACCCGACTCCTTCAGCCTTCCCTCGTAAGGGAGATGTTCCACTCCCCTAATCATCTCTGTGGCTCTGCGCTGGACTCTCTCCAGCAGTTCCCTGTCCTTCTTGAACTGAGGGGCCCAGAACTGGACACAGTATTCCAGATGTGGCCTCACCAGGGCAGAGTAGAGGGGCGGGAGGACCTCTCTCGACCTACTAGCTACTCCCCTTCTAATACACCCCAGGATGCCATTGGCCTTCTTGGCCACGAGGGCACATTGCTGGCTCGTGGGCATCCTGCTGCCCACCAGAACCCTCGGGTCCCTTTCTCTTATGTTGCTCTCCAACAGGTCAGTCCCCAGCCTATACTGGTACTTGGGGTTGTTCTTTCCCAGATGCAAAACTCTACACTTGCCCTTGTTGTATTTCATAAAATTTCTCCCTGCCCAACTCTCCAGCCTGTCCAGGTCTCACTGAATAGCAGCACTGCCTTCTGGTGTGTCTGCCACTCCTCCTAGTTTAGTGTCATCAGCAAACTTGCTGATGGTGCGCTCTATTCCCTCATCCAGGTCAGTAATGAATGTATTGCACAGTACTGGTCCTAGTACTGACCCCTGAGGGACTCCACTAGACACAGGCCTCCAACTAGACTGTCCCATCGACCACAACTCTCTGACTTCTTTCCTTCAACCAGTTCACAATCCACCTCACTACTTGATCATCCCAACCACACGTCCTTGGTTTAGCTATGAGAATGCCGTGGGAGACGGTGTCAAAGATTATCAAGGTTGATTTAGCTGAAATAAATCTTCATAATTCTCAGCACTGGAGTTTCCCAAAGCATGAACTTGCTGCAGAGATACTGTGAATGTCTGTGCTTTGCAGTGTGTGTGCGCTTCCCTTGTAAAATTCTTACGTACCCGATGTGTGGTTTCTCCTGAGTCCAGCCTGTGTGATGGATGGCCTCCCTGGGCCATACAGAAAAAATAGTGCAACCAGCAAGAAAGCAGATGTGGCTTCTCTGACAGCTCTTCTGCTTCATGATAATTCTCTACTCATATTTTCTTCCATGCATTATAGCCGAGATGTGCTCCCAGCACAGATTTTTTTTTTTTAATCTGCAGTAAATAAAATGTAACATCTATATTCTCATGGCTTATTTGAGAAGAACTGTCACTAAGTGCAGTGTGTGAACCCACTGTTATTTTCTCTAATATCACTATCACTTGGCAACTTGAAGTCATGTTAAGAAGAAACCTTTTCCTTAAGCAACTTACACTGTATTTGGAGTATAGGGCTGTCACTAAGTAGTGGGTGGGATGAGGTGAAAATGTTAAGACTGAAGAAAATTTAATTCCAGGAGTTGTAAATGATTTGGCTGTTTTGCATGATTGTTGATGACATTCTTACTGTTTCCTAACTTAGGGAATACACAGCCTACCCAGTCAGGTGATGGGACAGCCTGTGTAGAGGGCTTCAGTCAAGAACGACCTGAATGTCTAACTGATGAATTGGAGCTTTATGAGCAAGCCAAGATTTCTGAACAAACTGAAGGCAGCTACAAAATTAAAAGTGAACTGGAGGCTATTTCTGCAAAGAAAAGTCAGATGTACAAGAAAAGACTGAGTGAACTGGGAATCACAGAAGCTGATGACAACTTAATGTCACAGGAAATGTTTGTTTCTATTGTGGACAATCAGTTCAAATGGAATGGGAAAGGAAGTTTTGGAACCTTTCTTTTCTGATTGTTCTGACTCCTAAATAGCATTGCAATAAGAGATTTGCACAAGCTGTTATTTTCACTGCTGCTTTCCAAGGAGTTAACCTGTTCCATTAGCCTCCCATAATGTTACTAAAATATGACAAGTATTTATTAATAGTATATATGTATTGCATGTGGAAACTTTGCTTTCTCGCTGCAAGTATGGATAGCATGGCAGAGAACAGAACTCTAGCACGGAAATTGTGTGTGTATTCTGGTAATCTATGTGCTGCTGCTTTGCTAGCTTTCTGATGAATTTTTTTAGTGTATTTATTTAACTTCTCGTAAAAAAAAAAAATCTTCAAAGAAAGAAAATATAGGTAGAGTTCAATATGGAAGAGTGGACAACAATATGCACAATTAGTGATCCATGATCCTCATTTTTAAAAAGATGTCATTAGTATGCAGCTGACTGTCATTAGTATGCAGAGATTGACATACTTTTTTTTATATTGAACAGAACCTAGTGAAATGCTCTTCCTTAGGAATGTAGTGTTTGGCTTCCCTGTTTCACACTTGAAGGGTTTTCTAGAAAGCAGCATTTGGAAGGGTAGCATCATTGAGTCTTCTGTGTCTTTCTGTTCCCAGCTGTTTACTTTTAACAGTTAGCAGTGCCTGTGTACTTGCCTTAGGGAGAGCAGCATCTGACTAAACTCAATTAATCTGAATAAAGAGAAATCAAAGTAGATGTGTCTGTCTATTAGTGGTACTTGTTCTGTACCTTTCAATGCATTGTTCTAAAATTTTTGAAACCATAGGCCACTCGTAGCAGCTGAGGTTTTGAAAGTGAATAGACAATTTTAAAAAGTACTTTCCACTGCAGTCTTATCAGCCCACACCTGTGGAACACTAAGTAAACCAAAAGCACTTCAGTGGCTCACTGTTGCACATTATTAATTTTCACTTGAGGGAAAAATTGGAAAGACTGCCTGATTGAGGACTTTTCCTCCTCAGTGCCTCTCTGATTATTATTTTTTATTACAAATCTAGACGCCACCTCGAAACTTTTGCACTGTCTTCAAGAGTTGTAGGTCAATTTTTGAACTAGTGTGTGAAATGTAGGTAAGCAAATACTAATTCCTAAGTGATTTAGGATGTTCTATAAACAAAATCAAATATGAGAGTTAAGGAGGGAAAAGCATGTTGCCAGCAAATTGACTTTGGAGTAGTTTCTGGAAGTAGCCTAGCAGGAGCATGCCTTCACTAGAAATGAATGCATTGCCTAGAAGTGGATGTGAATAGTCTGATCCAGATTTTTCACTCTAACTATTCTTAAATTGAGATAACAATCAAAATTTACTTCAGTATATGATATTTTTTTTTAGTGAAAGGAACTGTAGAGAAAGGTGTAATTTATAAGCAGGTATGTTGTTTTGTTTTGCTTTTTTTCCTGTGATGTGAATGACAATTCATCGCAGCTTTCATAGCCCGCTGCTTCTGGTTCTGTTCTGCTCAGGACACTTGACTTCAGGACTAAACTTTGCATTTTGATGAACACAAATGCCACTGCAGTATCTCAACATGCACAAAACCATAAATGTTTGCAACTTAGTGAATTTAAAGAAATACTTGAGTTGAGTGAAAGTCTAATGCTAAGATTGGCAGTAGTTCAGTATCCTAAGTTATTCATCAGGTCATGTGCCATGTTTTGTGCTTTGATGTTATGCCTTTATTTCGAGGATGTAATCCTTATTAAAGGACTGGGGCTAAAAACTAATTTTGTGGTTCTTTCGTCTTTTCAAAACTAATTCTCCTGAGTGAGCTGCCTTCATGATACGTAGGTAGCATTTATTTCCCTCATGCTTCATCTTAAGCCTGATTTATCTCTTGATAGCCTCATAGCTTCTTTTTTAAATTCAGCTTTACATTTGTGAAGATACCAATAAAAAGGTATCTTTTCTGCTTTCAAGACCAGCACGGTTTTGCCTGAGCCAGATGCCAATGGTGATTCTGTAGTCCACGTTGTCAGTAGATCAAGAAGCAAAAGGTAAAAGCTGAGGCTGCTAGTACAGCTTCTAGACACTTTCTTTGTGCAGGAATTGTATGATGAAACTGTGGTTAAATTCGTGATGACACTTGAGACTCAAGGGACTAAGCTTTGGAGCCTTCTCACCTCAGAGTTTTGTCCTTCCAATCACTTACGTTACTGATAAATGTAGATTTATTTTGCAGCTTTAATTCACCTATGAAGTGCAGAAGGAGAAATGCTTAAATATAAAGGGAAAGAACTGTTGACAAACACAAAGTTTGTATGCTTTGAGCAATGCTTTTTGTTAGCAGTTTGTGTTTAAAAATTATAAAATCATTCTTGTCTGTAAATATTTTTCCTTGCATTTTAAATTTTCTTAGATTTCTTTATTTCTTAAAAGGTATTTGATATCATAGGGATGACTTAGGATTTACTCTACTCTGTGAATGCTTCCTGTATGCTAAATGAGAAATGAATTTCAAAATGCTTTCTTGTGTAGCTGACAAAGAAAATCTGGGGAAAATATTTCCTGTCAAGAAGTGCTTAAGCAGCTGTAAAATGACTTTCTCCCAGGATGAGATTTCTTCATCCTATGTATCTAACTGGTTGTTCTTGGACCCAATTACATTTAACATTCATTAAACGTGCAGTTAAGTTTACCCCATGGCTTACCTAGGTGGTCCTGACCCCATTTTATTTGTCTGGCCTTTCCACTATTATGCCTTTCTCAAATCCTGGCAGCCTTCAGCTTCATCTTTAACTTCTTCCCTGTCCCTTCATGTCTTTAAAGAGTAGATACATTACAGCCATACAAATATATCTAGGAGGAATAAACAGCACACAGCGTGTCTTCCCCAGTTTGTCACACGTGAAACCTGGACAGTAAGGCATGACAAATTGTATTAATCTCACCTTTCCAACAGCAAATTGCATGTTTTCTGAATCCACTTTTTTTCAGTGGATTCCTACATAACACAAATTATGGTAATTAAGCATTGATATTTGCATATCTTCATCTAGGTTAATAAAAATGATACATTTTAGGCAATATATATATAAATTCTGTAGCTTTGAGTGTACTGAACAGCTTTTGAGGCAAATCAGATAAGTTTTAGCTTCTAGTTTGAAACTTAGTAAATGATTAAGTGACAAAGTGAAATTAATAACTGGCTATATATTATCTCAACTTTAAACTTTTTTTAAAAAATCATGTTCATGAAAAAACACGTGAAATGTAAAGCTGCTCTTCAGTTGTGCTATTCTTTTAATTTTCAATCTTCCTACCTTAGTGGGACAACCACTGCAGAGGCAGCCCCCTCCTCCCCTAGATAAGACAGTGCTGGCCCTGGAACTTGTGGAGAGTTGCAGAAGGAGGAGATCCCTCAACATGAATTGGGGAGTAAAAAGCCAAGTCTGAAATAACTACTTTCTTTCCTTGTAATCGATTGCAGCATTTCAGGCAAGGAGCGGAACTGCAGAGCGTCAGTTAAGCTCTGTGTTTGCTATGGGTAACCACACTGCTTTAGTCCTCACTGTTCAGGCTGGCTTCAAAAGTATCATGAATACCCCAGCTGTTGTACAGAATGCTGTATTCCTGGTCTGAAGAACACCCAAGAGTTTTAAACGCTTTGCGTGGTAGAGAGACGAATTTTTTTATTTTATATTTTTTTTAAAATTTTCCCTATTACCTTAACCTTCACAGGAGGATTTTTTGTTTCATCTATGTCTTATAGTTATCACATTTTTTCTGTGGATAATGTGATGATTAAATCACAATTCTGTTTTAGTAAACCAGAAGTATAAGATTAGAAAGCGGCTCCTTCCAAAGTGGCCCAAAGAGTGGTTATTACATTCACCTGGAATGTGTGAGAATCACATTCAGCTCTGTTCCAATAAATATTTAATTATACAAAATAAAAAGCTTAAGCAAGAGACTGAACTCTTAACCATAGAATGATTAGCTAAGGAATGGGTTTGGCAATTGCTGGTCATCGAGGAGGTCTCATTTGAACAGAGCAAGAATCTAAAGGTAAGTAAAATTTGAAAGTAAATCTGATGTGAGTGGTTTGCTCCTAGTGCCATTGGCTGATCTGAGGTTTGTCTTGTTCTCTGCTTTTGGATGTCATCTTCTCTGCTCCTTTGAGGGGTGGGAGATCTATGCAGAAACAGAATTCTCCCCCTACCCTCTCCAGCTATTGCTCAACTTTCATGCCTAAAATTGCCACACGTTAAATTGCCTTTATTTCATAAATATCCTACTCAGAATACATTCAAGCAAGTATGCTTTACCTTAGCACTTGATCTGCAAGTAATCTGGAAATGCTTTTCAGAAAAGAAAGTTAGGATCTAAAAGATCGTTTCTGGAATTCCTCTGAGAATTTACGTTTGTTATCTTTAAAGTTTCTTTCATAATGTTTTCACCAGAGCAAAGTCAGAGTACAGTATGGGCCCAGAACTTGTATCTTTTTCTTCAAGGAGGAAAAAGGGGAAAAAAAAATAAATGACAGAACTCAGCTCAAAAAACTTATCCTTTGGAGCAAAGAAAAAAGTTACCGTATAACCACCATGACTCAGTCAGAGGAGCAATCAATGCTCTAAGGTACCTTTTTCTTATTCTAAAATAAAGGAGGACTGAAATAATACAAGCCTCTGTCTTTTAATGTGTGACAGTAGATAATATATGTATGTTGTCGAAACGATAATTCAGTACCATAGTGCAGCAGGCTGGCCAGCAGAAAGTATTTATTGTAGGCTTTAGTTTGGAAGCAGAGATTTTGTGGCTAATATGCAAAATGCTGATAGGAACCAAAATGAAACTGCTGATACCTTTTCATATTTTGTAGGCTGAATATAGCTTCTGTACAGTGTGATTTGAAGGATCATCATGCAGTTTTTTTGTTTAGCTCCATTTACTTACTAATAAAGCCAACATACCATTTACAGAATTTCTGAGAATGAGAAATTGTCCAGCATGTTTGCTTTGAAACTTGGTGGATAAAAAGGTTTTAGAAATTTTTCAGTAATAATATCATAGAATCATAGTGTCATAGAATGGCATAGGCTGGAAGGGACCTTAGAGATCATCTAGTCAACCTCCCTGTCTTTACTGTTCTTACAGCAAGTGGAATTGAGAGGTCAGTGATCTGACATGTTAAAGTGAGTGTTGTTCTGGATCACGTAGCTACTTTTGAAGAGGAGAGCTGCCTTGCTTTCAAGGGTGGATTGTGGTTTCTTAAAAACTTTTTTGATGTATCTGGAAATCCACTTTTCAGAGTTGTAGTTGATTTAGTTAAGGCAGGATAAGGAGTAATACTGACAGAAGGTACTGATCAATGTCTACAGGAAGGTAAGGACGTAAAGAGTTAGCTGAGCTAATTTTTACACCAGTTAATAGTGGTGTATCTCCTCTCCTACTAGTAGAAAGCTAGCAGTGTGTCCCATCCTATCCTCATTTCTGGTCACATGCAAGTGTGGTGAAGTGAGAAAGAGTTGTAAAGAGAAAGAGTTGCTGTTGCAAAGACTGAAAACATAGAAATCTGGGCTGAGGAGCTGAGCTAGGGAATGGTCGGCCTGATTCCTGTTAGCTTGACTCTCACTGCAAGCAGAAATTGGTGACAGTCCACATGTAAGAAGGTTCCTTGGCTGATGGCTGTGGACAAAAAAAATGTGCAATTACAGGTCCTAGTGGAATGGCTAATAGAACTTTATTTTCACTTTCTAGTATACCTGTAGCCAGAGGAGCTGCAGAAGTTTAGCTATTATTAACTGCTTTAATAAGCAATGCCCTAGACTGATTTGCCAAAATGACAGTGTTAATAGAGATAATTGTTGCCATTAAAAGCAGGTGTCACGGCTGAAGATGTTAAAGCTGTTTCTAAATGCACCTCTGCTTCTGTTAAGGCAGGATCTGCAAAACATACTTTACTTAGGCATTTTAGTGTTATTTGACTCCAACTTCAACCTCCAAATTTTATTAAAAAAACCCCATCTTACCAGAGAGGAGAATTATTTTTGGTAAGTGATTAAGTGGTCTTAACCCACTTTAGTAAGGCCTTAATCTCTCAGCAGAAATTTAAAACTTGAAAGCAGTAGTAAACAGAAGTACCACTTTACTTGAGAGTCCTCAAAGAGTCTTTCAGATGTTTCCTTCAAAAGCTTATTTTAAAACATGCCTTTTTGTTCAAACACTTTTCTCCAGGTTTGGTGTGAAGCGTGTTAGTCACAGGTATTTATCACATTGGCACGCTCTTAGCCTGCACAAAGTCACCCTGTGCAGCTATTTTTAAAGGAAGTGCTGTTCACTGGTGTGCCAGCTGCAGTCTGGGGGAGAAATACGGTGGGTTAAAGTTCGTGTTTGGCTGGCAGTGTACCTGTTCTCTGAAATGAATGGGCTAACACTCAGTGCTTCTAAGGCTTTCCACCCCTTTTTTGTCTTATTCTGAAACAGAAATGAGATCATGACTGGAATATTAGTTTCATAATAGTGTTTAAGCTGTCAATGGTCTTTCATGACTCTAGGAATGTGTTTCCAATGCCTGAATCTATTAAACTCCTGTCTACATTTCTGTTAATGTAGATCTGTATCTAACTGTATGTCAAGCTGCCTCTGGTCTAAGGATGCTTTTCAGCAGGCAAATACTTTCCATTTTCACTCCATGATGCTCTGTTGTAGTGGTGTTGCCTTATTCATCTGTTCAAAGGTGTCTTTCAGTTTGTCCTAGCTTCTGCATTTTTGTTTTCTCTTCAAGGTGTCTCAAACACATTCTAAGTTTCTGTCCATGGGCAATTAAAGTTTGTACCAAGTGAATATTCTGTATGGGGGACATGGTATGTCTTAATGCTTCACTTACATTTGTATATGCTTAGGATAACTTTCTTAAAGGTATGATATTGACATATGACTGTCTTCTTGTTTAAGTTCTCTGAGGGGCTATTCCAGTGATTTTATGTGTCTTTTTGACTAGACTTTTAATGCCGTTCACAGAACTTGATATTTGGTTACAAAGTCATGTTCATGCATCACTGGGTTTCATTACTATCTCACATCTATAGCTTTGGTATGATGTTACTCTTTCAAATTCAAAAGTCTGCCTCACGCTCATGGTGACACAAGATATAAAAAGCAAGATAAGACATGCAGAAAAAGAATAAGATATTGCAAGAAGGGATTGTGAATTACGAAGCAGCCTGGGAGAGTGTGCTATCCTTTCCTTGGTTCAGGGCGTCTGTATTTGGCTCTGGAGGCAGACAGATATCCTGATTTTTTTTTGGCTTTGTTTTTTAAGCACATGAATATCCCTACACTTTTTTTGAAATATATGGATAAAACACAAGTACCTTTTGGCTTTCAAATGGGATGACAGGAGGTGGGAACGCATTTGTCTTACTTGCATCTCACTATTTTTTTCTTACTTTTTGGTATTGTATCCTATGGTAATAGATTGCTTTTCAGTTGTGAAGCTTTGTATTTCTTTTGGATATAAAGAAGCAAGCCTGTAATTGTCTCATGGCAGGTAGATGCTTGATGATTTTAATTAGAGTAATTAAATTCAGGGAGACCAGCTGAATTAACCAGATTTAGGTTACCATTTCAGTGTATCCATTTCTGCATGGATATTCCGTTAGGAGAATTTTTATTTTTTTCTCTTTGGCATGTACATTAGGTTTACTCTTGCTGTTTGCTGAATAGTAGTTAAGTGATACAGTAAATTAATTTTGTTGACATTTTAAATTGCAGTTTCTTTCAAATCAATAAAGAATTTGCCAAAAATCAATGTTCAACTGTGGGCTTTTTGGTTTTTCCTATTAGTTATATGAAGTACTTGCATTTTTATTCCTAAGGACAAATCGATTTCTACATTTCAGTGAAAGGTAACTGTTTGAGGATGTTACTTTCCTATTTTGATTTTGAACGTTATCTGTGCTTATCTTCCTTCACTAAGAGTAGTTTGAACAAACTGATAATTATTTTGTTAGTGCTGTACAGAATTTTCTTTGTCTGTGTTGCTATAATAGTGCGAAAAGTCGTCTGAGACTAATGTTATGGGGAAATTATAGTAAAGGCATAGAGGAAGTTATCTTTCGCTCTGACAAATATATACTATAGTACCTAAAATGCTGTGATAGGAACCTTGATGAGACCATAATATGTGTAATGGCCCTTTGTTATGGTGAAATTCACCATTTTCTTCCGAACCTAATTCCAGAAATAGCTAATGTGGAAACAGGAAAGCATTCTTAGAATCCACCTTGTATTATGTTTCAAGTGATGTTTGGATTCCTCTTAGAGTATAACCTCATTATAGTTTGGATGGCCAGCTTAATTTAAGATGTATCTTATAACATAGAAGCATACTCTTAGTTTTGCAACTATAATAATAGTGTTTTTTTCCTGGCAGAGTTCTGCGCTTAGTGACATAGATTAGGGAAGAGAACTGGTGTTTTCAAATAGAATAGAAAAAAATAGATTTTAACAGAATTTCCATAGTATCTTACTAAAGAGACAGACAGAGAAGACCAGAGTAACTAACTGGGAGAAATTTTCCTCAGCTGAAAGCAGCTGATTTGCCTTCTTAAATATGGTCATACTTTATGCATGCTATTAGGTTTATCAATGGAAGTTGTGTATGATTTGGAGAATACTTTCAGAGTCAACGGGTGGATGCTAACCAAAGCAGCAAGAGACAATCTTTTGACACCATGCAGTAGTCTATTTAAAAAATAAAGAAATACAAGTAATTAAATGATGGTTAATGAAATCATTAACAGGTAGTAAGCTTCCAACCTGGGAATTGTGTCTCCACAGACACAGCAGTTGTATCTGACTGGGTACTGCATATTCTGAGGACATTCCTAAAGTTTCACTCCACATTGTAGAGATCCTCTAACAGAGTTTTTATTTTCTCTAAACTCTATAATTATATAAAAATATTTTTAATTTTGAAAATATTTATTGTGCAAGAGAAATAAAATCTAGATATTTTGCAAGTGAATTTAATGCTGGCTGATGTGCTTGACTGACAGCCCTAAAGCCAGAATACTCTATTTCATCTCCTACACCAGATACATCATAGAGTAATGATGTGCTATAACTGTTAAAAATTCATAGTGAAAATTCAGTCTCTTCCTTTATTCATACTAGAGCCATGTATTACATCTGCTCTGTTAATGCAGCCAGTAAAGCACACATCTCTCCTGTGATACGGTGACTTCTTCTTATGAAGGCAGAGATCTGTCTGCATGCAAAATATGGTTCTGTAAACAATTCATACAGCCTGTGCCTGAAATTTCTGCAAAGAACTTACTGCAGCTGGTTACTGTAGCAACAGGCAAAGGAGGCTGGTTTAAATTTGTTAGTTCATGATCATAGAATCATAGATGGAAGAAGATTTCTGTTTTGTTGCATTTTGCTTCAGAGGGGAAGCATGTTGGTGTAACATCTCTACACCAACAATTTAAACCTCATGTGAAGCAGTCCACTGGGAAGCACAGCACGTTTCGCTGGCCTGAGTGTTCTGCTTTATCACTTCCTGACTCCTCCAGGTTCCCTCAGTCCTTTTCTGCATGTACGACTGCAGAGATAATGCCATAAGCACTATGTCCTCCTGTCCTCCTGTTAATGCTTTTAAAACCCCGCCATGTACTAAATCAATGTAAAAACGTCAGGGAAAGTAGGTGGACATAAAGATGCAGTCACGTGTAAAGCTAGAGAGTTGATATATCAAGATACCTTTAGAGGTGTTTCAAGTTACAGCATAGAAGAGAAAGCTACAGCAGAATACTGCACAGAGCAAATGCCAGTAACTGAAACAGCACTTTTACTGAAAAAAGATAACTAGTAAAGCACAGAATAAGTTCCAATGGAGGAGAAGAATGCAAATGAGTGAAGAATAGCTATACCCACTGGAGATTTGCATTGAGCCTTCTTCCGTGAAAAATATTTAGCTACTGAAAAATGCCACTTCACAGCAAGAGAAAGAATTCACAACTGACTTCAAAAAGATGCTAGGGGCTTTCCACCAAAATTTTGGACAGGTAAATGGGACACTCTTTTCAGCCTGAACAGTTCCTGCGCAATATGGGAGGGCGTGAGGAATGCAGGTGTCTTTCATGTGTGTCAGCTTGGCATAGGGGCCCACATACCTATGGCCCCATGACCTAAAGCCTATTTCAGAAAGGATTGAATACTAACAGCAGAACTGAACTTGCCATACCTTCTTTGTTCTGTGTGATTCTGCTGTTCACCCGCTAGAAATGAGCACCTTGGAAAAACACTGATGTTGCCAAAAATGATAATTCATTTAGATATCTGCATACAATGCAATGCAAAGTAGTTTACTGTTATGTAATGAAAAGCTACATTTACTGCACATAAAGTAATTTTGAATTTTTGATATTCTAAGGGTCTGTGGAAAGTTTCAATTTCTTCTCATCTATAACAAGGCCTTTTTCACTACAACAGGGAATGGGGCTACAGAAACCTTGAGGTCTCTATGGTCTTAGCTTAATTCTCTCATTCATTTAATCATAGTATATTAGATTGATTTAAAAATTTTATTACAGCTATCTGGTAAGAAAAATAATAATTCGTAATAGCAATAGAGAATGTTAACCCAAAGGAAATTATTTTGCTATATCAGATGTTTCTCTTATCTAAGTGCTGCAATCAGTATAAAAAGTGCTGCAATCAGTACAATGACTTTCATGATGAGATATGCATGAAAAGGTTTTTCGTTTTATTTAAAAAAAGAAGTGGCCTGTGGGATTCAAACAAATTCAACTCAAAGCTAAGATTCAGAAGGCTGGCAAGTGAAAGATGCCTCCTAGATGTCCTGCTCATTCACAAAAAGAACAGGAGTGATTTTGTTATTCAATAGAAAATTCAATGTTTGTCTAAAATTCATCTTGTGATTATGGTAAATTAACTATACTTACCTGAACATTTCCTTTATTCAGGAGATAAGACGTATAAATCTATGATGGAGTTGGCAAGCGTGCAGCTTGGAAACAAAATTAGACACTTTAGCCATGGCATTCAGAGAAAGCTTGTCAGAATCTCTTCAGCAATAGTGGTGTAACTCCACAGAACAGTCCACTGTGCTTTTGGGGAACAGGCCCAACAACTTTTCCCCATGTTTTTGTGTCTTTGGATGTTGCTTACGAATTGTATTCTAGATGGTCAATTTGGTTTGGTTTGTTTTTTTGAACAAACTGGCGAAACATTACAAATTTTCATGTTTTCTCTCAAATGGCTGTAGAAAACAGTGCTGTACAGAATCTTGAGGCATTACCGTTATTCTTTACTGACAGTAAACCAGTTATTTTTTCATCGATTTCTAACTCCTAGACAGTTTCTGGTTTTGAGCTAGTATTTTGCTTTTTATCATATGCTTGTTTAGGTTTTCTGACTTCTGTTGAAGAACTCTATCAAAGACCCTTTGTGAGTCTGAACAGATCCTGGCAGCTGGTTTTGTTGATTTTATGCTGATAAAGTCCATGTGGCTAACGATGGCCTGCAGGGAACATGGCTCATCTCTGCTGTTTGTGTCTGTCAGCAAGTAGTCATTATAATTTTGGGTTTAGTTATTAAGCCAATTTATTGGAAGCTAGATAAGTGAGGTCTGTGATATTTCTCATAACGGTAGAAACAGCGTAAGCAATCTTCTTGTCCTTTGTGCTAGGAAGTGAAGAATAATTTTAGGCAGCAGCTCAGCCATTTTATTTCTCATAGGTCTAAGTGCAATGCTGTAATCTTCTAGTTTTTGCTTTTGTATTATCTTTCCTGTTGCAAAGGAGCAAGTTAGGAGCTCCCAGTTCTTTTTTGTTACTCTTATTATAAGCTCATTGCCTTAATTATTGAACTATTCTACAAGCTCTGGAATAACAAAACTCTCTCATATTTCATTCACCATGTCACTCTCCACTATGAAAGTGTATTTTGGTCTCAGGAATGTCCTCCAAATTATTTCATGAACGTTAAAGCAAATAACTTATTCAGGCCTTCAGCAATATCAGCCTCATCTGCCACTATTCATGTATTCACATTCCTTAACAATCTTGCTCTCTTCGTTTTTTTTCCTCACTGTTTGATTCTTTTTAATGTTTATCCTTCTTAATTTTGAAAAACATCCCTTTTATTTGCATTTTGATGAATACTCTTATAATTTCTAAACCAGCTGACTAGCTATTACCAGCATTAACATTAACTGATTTTGTCTTTTTAATAATTCTTAAACAATCAGGTTTCTGGAATCAACTATTAGCTGTGCTGCTGTAACTAGGAAAAGGTTTTTCTTTTATTATAACCATTGAATTTTCATTTTCTCTTTTTCAGTTGATTTCAGTAATATTTCTGTTATTTTCAGGTATGTGATCTGTATCTCCAGACTTTTGCATCCTTTGCTTAAGTTAACAAATATTGGTGTTGTGTAAAATGCCACAGAATGCACCTGTTATCATGCCAATCATTTGCTGTGTTATTTTCTCTTTCCGCAATAATTCGTACAGCTTTCTTCCAAGCGTTTGATTGCTTCCATTACAGCTTGATCCCTGACTTGTATGTTTTAAATAGACAAGACTGACAAAGGGGAGTAGAGAGGGTAAATGACAAATCATAAACAGAGAGCTAAAATGACTTTCCCAAGGTCAAACAAAAGAATTGTAGAAGTAGGAGCAGATGTAATTATCCTTGATTAAGATCCCACTTGCTGGAAGAAGAGGGTTTTTTGGTATGCAGATATGACATAACTGTGTTTATCTGTGACCATTTGATTATCTATATTAACAACTTAATGAAAGAATTTTGGTAAATTTAGTGATACATTTACTTGTCTCTTTAAGTGGAATTCACATTTATCAGCAAAACTGTAAGGGTTTCTTGGTACAGGTTTTAGTACATGAACTATTTGAAGCATTTGCCTGTATCAAATGCACACTGTCTACCAATTACACTACCTTAAATAACCTTAAATAACTCTCAGTGCTCTGAAGTTTGGCTCTGGGCTTTTTAATCCTATTCTAGCATGTCAAGATAACTTGTACACTGGCCCTTTGTTTATTTCCCAAGTAGAAGTTTTAAGCCTTCATGCAGAATACAAACAAAAAACTCACACATGTATTTTCAATGGTGTAGAAAACTCTTTTCTGAATAACATTACTATCAAGCTTCTGCTTTAATGCCTCTTAAACATGCTTCAGCTGGAATACATTGAATAGATTTTGAAGTTCGATCACATGCTCACTGCTTTGTCAGTAAAATTATTGCAATATCTCATGCCATCTGTCACAATTCCTTCTCTCAGCAGGGACTCTGCCAGTTACAACATCTAAACCATTAGCTTGAAAGAGTATTATTTCTGAGCGTTTTGCTGTTCAGCCAGAAGGTTATGTTAAGGAAAAAGGAACATGATGTAAGATATATTTTTGAGCGGGGAGATGGTTTTATATTATTTAAAATTTGAATAAAAATGTTTCTAAAATTACCAGATGGTATAATAATCCATGACATATTCTTGGCTTCTGGACTGCTGTTGTGGTTTGCCATAGTACAATCCGAGTGCTCTGAAGAACAGTTGCTGGCTTGCTTGTTCTTGCTTCTCAGAACTCTTTGCGACATGCAAACACTTTTAGAAAATGGTACTTGTGCAATGCATGGGAGTTAAATTACAATGCCAGGTGTGCAGTGTGTGGCCTGTGTGCTGTGTAGTAAGAGATGACTGGAATCCTTACAAATCACTGGACACTGCAGTAGCATTTCAGTACACTACAGTACTTTCTTGTAGAAGGTAGACTATTGCCAAAATGCTTTGACAAATAACAGGATGTTGAAATCTTCACCCCAAAATCCTTATATACACGTATAATATAATTTCTGCTGGCACTAGATGGTTAACCTAATACTCCTGGCCAAAGGCCACCTGAGATAAAAAAAAATTCTGCATACAAACAATTTGAAAAAGTGCTTCCCAGTTCAACATGAGCATGTACTGTACGACTCATGTAATGGCTCTTGTGGTTGCACTCTCATATTTACATGAGAACAGCTAAGTTTAGCCACAGTGTTTATTTCAACTCATTCTTAATATCCTTTTGTCCCAAAGAGGCTGTGGAGTATCAACCATGTTATCAGTCAAATTAAATATCTCTGTTTTGCAGAATTATTCATTATAGATCCTTTTTCTTTAAAAAGTAGGGGTTGCAAAATGTTTTTAAGACATACTTTTGTGTGTTTTTGAAACCTAATAGGCTTGTTTATATAGTGATAAATACAAAAAGAATGAAATTATTTGGGAGTGGGAATTTTTCCCAAAACTGTGCCGTCTTCATCTAGAAATTGAATTATAGTTGTGCAAATGCTTTTCTCATGGAAGCATTGACAAATCTGCTGGTTACTGTCGCTTGAATAACCCTTCTGTGATGTTTCAGTAATTCTTGAGCACTCATGTCTGAGAACATTAACAATCAAAACATGTTCCTTTTCCCCTAGCAGTGGCTTCATTCATGCCTTTCATGCTTGTATCCAGGAATATCTTTGGAGGGCTTAAATAGCTGTAGTCTAAGCCTTGTGAGTCACTGGAGAAGAAATAGAGGCAAGCAAATGAATATTTTTAGAAAAACTTGTAGCAGTGTGGATTTGTAAATTGCATGAACTCCACAGGCATTTATTGCTGTGCCTTCAACAGCTAGTGAGATACTCCTCAGTGTGCTCTGTAAGCACAAACCACAATGAAGCAAGGTTACTGTTTATTTCTCTTAAAGTATCCTGTCAATCAGTCGTTTGCATCCATCTGCTTCTTATGCAGTTTGCTTTATACAAACCATAGTGCTTTTTATATAGTAAGTTGTACAAATTCTATTCATTTGCTTGCTTATGCCAGAAATTATTTCCTTGGCCATGAGCTTTCTGACAAAGCACAATAACCTCCCTCTCCAAAATTAAGAAAGGTGGTTTTGAAAGTCTTGTGGTTTAAAAATTAATCATGCTCATGCTTTAGGGTTTTTTTTTTGTTTTGAAACATAGTTATCAAAAATGTCATGCTGTACTACCAGAGTTTGTTGTGTCTCAATAGTCATTCTAATATTTCACATCTCTTTCATTTTATATATTTTTAAATGTTAAGAAACAAAATTAAGGTTGAAAAGGAGTGAAATTTCAAATTTATAAGTTCTTTACATTGAGGGTGGTGAAACACTGGCACAGGTTGCCCAGAGAGGTGGTGGAGGCCCCATCCCTGGAGGCATTCACGGTCAGGCTGGATGGGGCTCTGAGCAGCCTGACCTGGTTAAAGATGTCCCTGCTCACTGCAGAGGAGTTGGACTGGATCACCTTTAAAGGTCCCTTCCAGCCCAGCACCTTCTATGATTCTGTGATTACTTCTTGCTGTAGCTGGAACTGCTGTTCAAAGAGATGGCACCTACAAAATGCGAGAGAGTTAAGACTTAGATCTTTGTGCACAGAAGTATATTTTGAGTTGCTTACTTTTATTACATTGTCAAACAGCACAACACATCAAATGATGATGGAGATACTTGGTAATGCCACTGCTTATGTTTAATATGAGATTTCTCTTGCACTGGATACTTAAAGCCTCTTTCTGTGGACAGTTAATCTGCATTAGCTCTACTTAAGAAAAGAGGATCAGTCAAAGAACCATCTATTTTAATTGTAATCAATTTAGTAAAGCTTAGAGCACCATATGGGGGCAGGGCTCTATCACGATCTGAACTGCAAACATACAAAGGAAAGACAAACTAACACAAAAAAAAATCAGAGAGAAATGTCCTTTTCTGCAGAAGAATATAATGTAAACACAATTTAGAAAGAACAGTCTTGGGTTAAAGCTCTGATATCCAGCCAGGATTAGTGCATGACTGAGAGATCTATTGGAGGACTAACACTGCCCAGTGTCTTCAGCATATTTTGGTTGTGTGGTACAGTGGCAGTGGCAAACATTCCCATTTTTTCCCTTGGAGCTCTTGCAGTTTTGCTGCAGTCATTGAGACTACCTGCATACCTACCTGTATTGGCTCTGTAATGTGCCAAAGATGGTATTGAAGATATTTGTACCGTTACCACTGTAACGTATCAAAGAGAGTCTCTGCTCAGTTTTGGAAAGGAATAGAGAATCCTGAAACTTCCAAATCCAGACTGCCTGTTCTCTGGTTATGGGATTTTGCCTTTTGCTCAGTTTCAGGTTCAAACAAATTTGAAGAAGTAAAATTACTGCTAAGGCCAACTTATTGAAATCAGTGGAAGTCCTTCCGAGATCTTTTTAAAATTGGTTCGTTATTCTTAGCAAAATTATACTCAGGTTTCTCTTGCAGGAAATTGGTGCTCCTTAGTTTCCTAGGTGGCTAGTAACAGGAAGGGGTGTTCAGACCTGGTGCAGCTTAAAAAATAATCAGTTTCAGGTGTTGTGGCCATAACAAAGGTGATGCCATCTAAGTCTTAAAGTGCTTACAGCTTGGTAGTGACTGCCTGATGTAGCTGTACGGCATACTTCCAGTGAACTGTTACTGGAGATGTACTAAAGAGGAAGCAATAAGCAAGTCAGATTTAATTGCAGAAATGCTCCAAGTGAAACTCTACAGGATGACATTGTTACTTGGCCTCTGGAAGGTGCACATAAGTATGTCTCAAGTGAAGATTTCTATTGCTTGGATTTCATTACCTGTGTTTTATATTTGACATTTTGGGTTGCAGAGGGAAATATCTTCAGATCACTGAATGAAACATTTAAGGGTAACATCTGGTGTCTGACAATTGTTTTATGGTGTTTTCAATACAGTGATTATTGAACCTCAGAGTCTTCCTAATTTAGAAGAAATATATGAAGTCTTGTCAGATATCCTGTTCACTTTATATAGTATCAATACTTATTTTGTCTTGACTTTAAAATCAAATAGAACAAGATTTTGACCTCTAGTTTTAGATGCAATTTAGATGCAAATTAAAAACATAACCCTGTCATGCATGCCTGATCTCACAACTTGAACACTTAAACAAAAGGCAAGTTAATATTGATGTAATGGCAAAGTTTTGATACAGGAGGACTTAGAATCTTGACTTGTGTACTGTATGCCTCTTGAGTGCTCATGTGCCAGAGAAAAAGACGTGAGGCTTAACAAGACAGGCTTAGAAATCACATTTCCAAACCAGCTGGTGTTTGAGTATGCTGTGAAGTATGTTGGTAGTGAGTGCCCAGTATAGTAGTTTTGACTTTGAACAAAGCATCTAAGATCTCAAAAGCTCTATGATTCCCCTGAGGTTTGTCTCATTTGAAAGTGAACAGTTGGGTTAAGAAATCCTGTGTATGCCTCTGCCTTGGAAAACTCAGGCCCTGTTTCTGTATTTGATAAATATTTATTTATCAACGCTGGAACAATGTCCTATAGAGCAATAGCTACTGAATACTTAGTTATACCAGATTTTAATAGTGTTTTATGTCCTGCATGTATGGAATTTATCCACTGTGGTAGTGGTCCAAGGTGGGTAATGATACAGGAAGGTTGATTTCCACTCAATATTGTTGTGCATTAATTGAGGAAAGTACCTGTTAAAGAGCCTTTCTGCTTTGGAAGGCTTTCCTTGGGGAAGCACTAGTGCTTTCTTTTAGAAAGAAAGCCTCATGCAGCTGACTATCTTTCACAATAGTCTGGTCATTCTCAGTATAAGTTTTCAACATATGTAGCAAAATGTGTGCACTCACAGCATGTTTGCACCACTGTCTATTTAAAAAGAGAAATAGCCATTACTTCCATATTAGAACAGTGGGTGTTTGTTGTTGAACCTGGAGATGGAGATAAATACAACATGTTCCTTACAAAATAATCTTGCCAGCTTAAAATTTGGAGCTATGTATCTACTGTTTGAGAGAGCAAAAATAAATCGGTGAACTGTATTTCCTCTGTGGAAATAGGAATATCTCTGATTTGCTCTGCATTGCTTACCTCAGGGACAACCCAAGTAGAGAAGGCTGCCAGGCATCTTTTCTGTTAAGGCTCCCTGGTTTTATGCATCATCATCACTGCTAGGTCTGTTATGTGAAGTTTGTGGAATGATGTGTAAGGTGGGAGTTAGCTGCAATCTAGTGAGAAACTGCTTTCCCCTTTGGTAACATGACATTAATTACGGAAGACGCAGATGAATATTTTGTATGTGCAGAGGACCGTGAAAGGATGAATAGCTAATATCTCTAGTGATCAACTGACAGAACGGCAAACACATTGATGTTACACTGAACAGATGGATTCTCTGCCAGTTGTGATGGCTTGTGCAGTAAAAGGGTCAAACATGTTCTTTACTATTTTCTGATCCAGGAATGTCTTTGTGCTTCCCTCAAGTAGTGAATAAAGAGCAAAGTGATTTTGATAATGTATTTTCTTTCTCCTTTGTTCATAGGCTTCCCAAAGAAAAACAGAAAAACTGTATATGGATGGAGATCTCATAACCTGAAAATCTAGCTGAAGGGCAATTATTTGCTTGACATGAAGTGTGCCAAGCCACAGTGTCCTTAGGAGTTCTATGTTCCTTCTGAAGACAGCCGTAACTGAAAACTAGAAAGGATTTCTTTGCCAGTTGTTTGTTTTGGAGTTTGCCTTGTATTTTACTTCTGTTACATTTGATAAATAGCTGCAGTGAAAAAATTCAAAGAGGCTTTTCTGGAACAGTCTAGCTGCAGGAGTGCCCAATGATGTGGAATTCTATACAGCCTGTTAGTTTTCATTTTCTCTTTTCAAGGGACATGAACAGCTGACTGTACCCAATAGTATTTGTTTCCTGTCACTACAAAATTTTCCTCCATGAGCTATGGCTGTGGTCAGCTCTCTGATATATGCATCAGTGGAGGAAAAGTACAATAACAAATTAATAATTAAATATACTGTACTTCAGCTCTGTTTCTGTTTATCCTGGGTGCCTCTGTGGTGCCTCTATGTCAATCTGTCACACTTTGCACAGCCTTGAATAAGAAAACTTTCAGCCATGTTTGTTATGGAAAGAAGAGGAAACCGTATTGTAGAATAATGGATGCAAAGTAGGTCTGGGAAAAATGTGACCTCTTGTGCTGCCACAGGTTTAGACCTACTATGGGAATGGACCATTTGCGTGATTCTGTCATGGAAAATGGACACAGAAGGAGCTCTGCGGAGTAACAGGGTTTCCAGTATGACCTGAGGGTGTTGGAACATTCTCTGGGCCTGTATCATCAACTATAGATGTAACGGGCTCAAGCAAAACATACTCCCTGGTCTGTAACCCACAAATCTAAATGACATTCAAGCCACCTGTGTTTTAATTGTGTGAGGTCTTACCAAGGAATTATGGGACATGAGAATTTGGACTTATCCAGGGCTTTCCCTGGCTTGTTCACATTGCTGAAAGGAGTTGCATGAGACTTTATCTTGCGGTATCCCAGAGTCTGCCCTTGTTTGAACACAAGATGAATTTGCGGAGTGTAGGATTGAGCCACTACTTGCCCAACACACCTACACTCTAAAGCAATCCAAGACATGGCAGCTTTGTACTTGGCCACTTAAGTGTAAAGCTGTTTTTTTCCCTTTCACACTTTGTCCAGTACAGAACAGACATTCATGGATTTGGGATGCAATTTGGATATTTTTCTTAAAAGCTGATGCTGACAGCATTCATTCCTGCACCTGAGGGCATCTCTCTTCAAGGTCAAGAGCAAATATGAGGAAACAATAAGCAGCATTAACAAAATACGAGTTTGCTTCCCAGCTAATTTTCCTCAGTGTCTGAGTGCACGCGTTCTTGGATGTGTGATATGTGTTTGCAGACAGAAAGGTATTTTTTTGTTTTTAAACCTTTTGAAAATGAGGCTTTGCAAGTTGTGCACAACATCTGATTTGGATGCAAATCTAAACATTCAGATAAAATTATAAAACTGTTACATAATGTATATTTCCAAACCAAAGATAGACATATTTCTCTTTGTAAGTAGAATTTGCTCCTGCCTTGCCTCATGACAGAATCTTCCACCTGTCTTACCTGCCGATAATGTTGAATATCTTTTTTTTGTGTAGGATAATGTATCTTATTTCTTAAAATAAAAGCTTGAATATTCATGAGAGAACTTTTTAAATGGATATTGCATCTGCTTTCATTTTCTGTGTCACTAGTTCTCTGTAATATAAATTAGTTTAACACTTCCCATAGGTCAAATTCTAGTCTTACATATGCCAGAACTCTGCTGAAGCAAGATTGTGAGTCTGTTGCTACAAACTTTCTTTCTTAGGTGATTAGTAATTTGCAGATGATGGACTTACATGAACTTCTATTTTAATACTGAAGGAAAGAAAGATATCTTTATTTTCATGTTGACTATGTTACCCTGTAAAATCTTTGCTGAGGCTGAAAACTTCTATCCTTGATAATTACATATGATTGTATTTTCTAGCATTGTCAAATACTGTTTACAAAATATAATGCAAAAGCTTGTGTGAATGCATTAGGAAAAAATCTGCACGAGGGAGATGCTTTGGGTTTTGTTTTACCTTCCAATTGTATTCAGCTTTTAAAGTACAGTGAGACTTTCCTGTATCTGATTGCTTCCAGATTTCACCACAATTAACAGAATTTTACAGGGATAAGAGAATCATTATGAGTATCTGACACTACAGAAAGAATTCCATTATTTTTAAATCTCCCTTGCAAGTAAATGTTTTTTTCTTAAAAGGAGAAGAAACTAGATATTCGAGGGGAAACCATGCAGAGGTATTTAGCTTTTTGTTGCAGAAAAGCAGTTTCAGAGTCTTCTCTCTGCCTGTACTGGAAAAACAAACAGATAAAAAATATCCTTTGTGTTGGAGGACAATTTCCAGTTTTCATTGGTAGAAATCACAGCAGGCAGAAAATCCACTGTAAACTTCTTAGCCTAGACCATCTCTCTGTGCGCATGTTAGGTGACATAGCACAGAACTAATTCAAGATTGTTTCAGATCAGGTGCTCATTTGATTCATATGCTCCTGGGATTTTCTCACAGAACCAGAGGAAAAATTGGCAGTAAAAGATTAGGCAACTTGATTTGGATCCCTGTCTTGTTTGGTTCGCAGTGGTCTCTATCCAAATTTAAACAGGGCATGCATTTTGGAGCGAAACTGGACGCCATTCTGAAAGGCTGTGGAAGAGGTTACTACAGAAGGTTACCACACTGACAAAAAGATGTTACGCAGACAAATAATCAATGACTATCCAAAGACAACAAAGCTAAATTTACTTCTAATTTAGATCTATCAAGTGTCAGAAATTTGTTGGGTGCAAATTTGACCTACTGTCACAAAACACTTTTGAAGGTGCCTTTTAAAGATAAACATTACCTCAGAATTATTGGATATTAATAGAGATCAATGCTAATATGAAAATGTTCCTGTAAAATGAAACCTCTCGGTGTGTGCAATTAGTATGGAACTAACATCACTACATTCAAAAATTCTTCTTTTCTCTATAGTTCTGTACTACATACATAAATCCATACTCCATTTAATTGTTTTCCATTTGCTAATAGCATCCCAGTTTCTGGGATTTTTCAACCAATATTCGTCATAATTTGACAGTGAAATACTACATATTGTTTGAAACTAAAATCCTACCCTTACTCCACAATTGCAGGTATAATTGGTCAGATATCTGTGGCTTCCTTAAAGCCTTTCTAATCCAAAATATGGCTAAACCCAAGTGATTTCTACTGCAAGCTCCAAGACCTTCATAAAATGGAAGACTTAAAGGCAATATTTGCATTCTGTTTAAATTTTCAGAGATTTCAGAGGTGGATATCACAGCTGGTAGAAACTTGGGGGAGAGAGGGGGAAGTAAACAGTTTTCTGAGCCCTTTTAATAGATTTGTTGGGAACTTTCAAACAAGTTTTCATCAGAATGTTTTGAGTCCTAAAAATCTTCCTGACACTTGAGTGGCAAAAATGTCACCTAACATACAGATAGCACATGAATCAAATTAGAAAGATGCCTACAAATCCCACTTGATCTGGTTAAAGAAGCACACAGGCGTAACAGGATTGCGAAGTACAAGAGGAAACACCCTGTGAGACTGGGATCCTACTATGTAGCACTGTATTTCACAGCCTTGATGCTTGTTGAGTCTGGCCTTTACTAATGTCATGTTTCTCTATGGGCTGATATGTCATGAAAGATTAGACTGGCTTAACCCTCCTTCCTTCGGTTTGAAAAATGAACTGAAATTTAATTCCAAATAACACTGAGCTAGTGTCTGTTGCAAATCCTTCCTGTTATAGAAATGATGATGAAAACTAGAGTGAGAAGACAGAAACAAAGACGTTATTATTACTACTATGTAGCAAAGGGTACTTTTATAATGTGACTCCTTCCAGAAATATACAGTCTGACCCACTGTTTCAAGTTTGTGGTAAAGGCACAAATACTTTTAAAGAATACATCATGGTCCTATTCAGTAGGTAAGCTGTATTTGCCTCATGTATTTTTGTGTCCAGGCTATATTATCTTGCTGCTGAACATAACCATGAGCCTGTTACAAAAGCCATTTTCTTCAGTTTACATTTAGCAAAGGACATAATTGTCTCTAGTAAGATTTAAACTTGCTCTGTAAAGTTCAGGTGTTCTACTGAACTGCTGTCTACCTGATAGCAATCAGAAATGGATATTCCTTCCATCAGTTCACCAGCTGCAGTGGTATGAGCTTTTGCTCACTTCAGAGGCAAGACTATTTATGGAGCAGTTTAATAAAAGATGTTGATAAACAGTGAAACCATAAACTTGGGATTTTATCAGTTACTTAAATAAAGCAGGTGAACATACATTATTTCCATTTCAACTGACCTAAAACATTTCCTTCTGTACAGATGTAAGAAATGTGCATACTACCCAGTCCAGAATCGTTGGAGAGTTCCTTCAGCTGTAGCAATGCTTTTCCTCTTCAATGAAGCTCTCAAAAGACAGAATTTATTTGTACTAGCAAAGTGACTAGTTGAAACTTTCCCACTTGGCTAAATACTGTTTCTATTTCCATAATTACAGATAGTTCTGCATTGGTACATACAGCTTGCCTCCTGAAATATTTAGCACCAGCAAAGAGGTGAGAATACAAGAGTTCATAACTACCTATGAAGGGCATCTCCTGCCCGTCCCTCTTTCACCAGGAGTCTTAAGAAATTTGGTTTAGAAATTGTGTTCTATACAAACATTCAAGCTCACTGATTAAGAAGGGCTTTTACATCTGTGACTAATATTGGCTACTGTTCCTTGGCATAAGAAATACCTATTACACTATATATTACAAATATATTGAGAGGAAGAGGAGAAAATGAAACAGGATTAGAGAATTATTCTTCTGTTACTAAAGTGTCAGCTCAGGTGTTGGTATGGAAAGCTCATCTTGGTATCACTCCTCTACCTAGAAGGCATATATAAGCACCAGTACATAGATTACTGTGGGGGAGCTAAAAGGTAATTCTCTTCATGAACAGAGTGGATTAAAGACACTGGAACTGCAGGTGAGATCATATATTAGAAATTCTCCCTGGTTTTGTACACTAATCACACCTAACATGAAAATATGAAGTATTGTCATGCACGCAGAACTACATAAATAGTAATGTCTGTGCGCTCAAGACCATTTGCATTTATGAATTCCCCAGCAAGGACTAGCAGTGGAGAAGGAGCGCGGTGATAGGAACAGTTCAGCTCCTGCAGGAGGGTGTCCAAGCCTACTCACACAAGTTTTGCCAAAGTAGAAGACAGTGGAAGGCCTGACCTGGCTTACATTCCTGATGCAGGTACACTGAGCTAGACTGAAACTGTGAAAGTTTCTTTAAGGAAGAAGACTGTGCTTGGTTTCTCAAGCTTCATTTGGGATATCGCCTTCTGCCACCTTTGTAGTCCTGAAAAGCAGATTAAGGGTGGGTCCCACGGAGCTGACTTTGGGGTAGGCTACTTGTTCCATTACTGACGCTGAGCTGATGGGAGCGTATTTATCTTCTCCAGCCGAGTTGCCTGACAGGTGTTCAGGAACTGTGTACGCAGCTAACTGGCATATGTGACTTTTTTTGTTAAAAGTCTTCACTGAGTCTCAGTGAAATTAGTAAGATGCTACGTATCTCGTGTGCATGCGTCCACTTCCCATAGTGTTTAATTCTGCATGTGTGAATTAGCCTCCTTTGTGTAAGCTCCGCTGTTGCTCCGTGCCTGGGCAGGGGGCCGAGGCAGCGGCTGCTCAGGGCAGGCGCCCGCGCCCGGGACTTCCGACAGCCTC
>NW_009707618.1:0-27208 GCF_000703405.1 Apaloderma vittatum | reverse complement strand
CAAAGAAAATCTTGCAAAAAAAGATTAATCTAGTACTTAAAATGAGATACACATGTTAACATAGTCGCCTTGGAAGGGATAGCTGATCCCTTTTCATACATCAGAGATGACTGTCCCAAGGCCTTGTTAAAGCAGAAGGCTGTATGTGGCAGAGAGGGATAGAAGATGGACTTCAGTGCATTTGGTTTAGACTTATCTTCTTGTGTTAAGCTTTCCAATCTTGCTCATAATATTGTAGAAGTGTATGGTACATACTAAGCTTTGTGGAAAGTTGTAGTCCCTAATTTCCATCCCAATATTAAAGAAAGCACATGAAGCTGACAGACCAGAGAGCCAAGTGTTGAGAACAAAAAGAAGGGCAAATTAAGCTAGAGTAGCAGAGAAGCTGAAAAAGTAAAGGTGACAAAGGTACTTAAAATCATTTGTTGTTATGAACACATTGTTCATTAATTTATATGAGTGGTAGCCAGATCAATGCCTACATCCTTCACCAGTTTCTGTGGCAGGGTAAAGGAACAGCAAACAATGTGACACTTGCTGTTCAGCTCAATTTGTTAAGAGGATCAAATGAGGGGTAGCAATGTCAGGGAGGTCTTTACACAACACACACACATTTACACACGTAGTTAACTGAGACCTGCCTCTGTTATTTCACCTGTGAGCTGGCACAGCTGAACCTGGGGAAATAAGACAGTTGCTCTGAGTGGTCTTAAATTCATCTGTTTTTTCCTCCTGTGTTCTTTAAATAAAATACTTCCAGTAATCTGATCAGTACACCTCTCCATTTAAAGAGCTTGATCCAGTAAAGTAATGTAAATGTCTCAAAATAAGGGTGTTTGTTCTGAAACTGTATTTAAAAATATGGCAGACAGCATTTTCTTTTTTAAACGTACTGAAATAATAGGAAACCTCTTTCTGCGCATGAGAAATTACTGCAAGATAAATAACTAAAGATACTCTTACTCAAAAGAAATCTTTACTGAAAAGTTAGAGGAAATGGTGGGACAAATCCATGTACGATTGCATAAAACCTTCAAAATGAAACTTAAACCTGTCATCTGCTCTGTTAGCCTGTTTGTGTGAGGTGAGTAGTGAATAGAAAGCAGTAGAAGAATCAGAGGCCAGTACTGAAATCTAGGATTTGTGATACAGTGGAATGCAGTGGCTCTAGCTAATAAATTAATTACACAGGAGGTCATGCCTTCTCTTAGAAAAATCAGTGCAAATTGCCTAACTGCAAGGTTGTCTCAATCAGAGACACTAGCTGGAAATTATGCATACATGGAAAAAACAAATCTTTACAAGACATACAGTAGCAACATATTTGAGACCTTAAGGGTGGTGAAATTTCAAAACCTCAGAAAGGGGCTGATAGGAAGACCTGAAGAAATACCCAAAGAATTGTAGATAGTGCGTGGAATTCCTGTGAGGAATCTTAAATTACCAAACTATTCTTTCTAAGCATCTGTAAAAGATGGTGAGAATGAACAGACAGATTTGCAGAGAACAAGTCAATCCTACGCTATCTCTTTAAAAAATACTGCAGCAAAGCCTTGAGGGGTAGAAGAAGTATGATGTAGCTTGAATTTAGCAAACTGCAGATTTGATAATCTTACATGGCATTCTCTTAAGCAAGCTAGGGAACTGTAGTCTGAATAAGACTGGTCTAAAGTTAGTATAGTTTTGTTTTTTGTTGTTTGTTTGTTTTTTAAAGTTTTTTATTTATTCACAGTCACTCTTTTCCTCATTAACCAGGGGTGGCAGGGAGGAGTATAATTCCTTAAGAGTCTGTACTGGGTGTAAGGTTATCCCATAACTTTATTGGTAGTTTCTGTAATAAAGTAGGTGCTACTCTTGCTGTAGTCATATTAGAAGACAAAACTCAAGTTCAAAATAATCACAGGAAAATCCAGAAACAATAGAAAAAAAATAGACACAGTTTGATAAGAATAAGCACTAAGTAGGAGTAATTAACTGCACAAATACAATTTGGGGAATCCCCTCTAATGCTTCAGGAAAGAATATGGGGACAGTGCATTTGCCATGGCATACTGTTACATGTGTGGCTGGTTCCAGACTTCTTGCTTTCTTACACAAGTGTTTGCCCTCCCTTCATATCAGCAGTAACAGAGCTTAAGAAGTGTTCAAATGTCTGGCAGATGTCCTTTGGCAAATCTGAAAATATTTGATACTTCTGTCACCCTTTATGATTTTGAGGCATAGCATACTAATTTCTGCCTACTTGTTTACAGGGCTGATAGTCTGTCGCAGAGGGACAAGGGATAGAATATCTGAAACTGCTAAAACAAGATTCACTAGAGCAGTTTCTCCCCAGGTCTTTGAGTGTAATGTGTAAGCATTCAGTGAAACAACTTGTAGGCTCAGGTTGCCCAAGTTTTCGAAAAAGAAAACAATACAATGTACCTAGTTGTTGATAGTTCATTAAATTATTAAAGGCATCAAAATAAGACTTAGAACCACATTTCTTAACCTAGGAAATGAGAATAATGAGGACATATATATATATATATATATATGATTGTTGCAGAAGGGGATCAGTCTAAATGGTTTGCTATCTCTGGTTTAGATATGTCAAGAAGTAGCTGCAGCAAAGCCTAGATGCTAGAGATAAGAAAGAGGTCTTTGAAAAGTAATAATGGTTAACTCTGGGGGTAGATTTTTTTATTTGGAACGTAGTCCGGCTTTGCCTTCAGCTATTTAAAGAAAGATTGAACTGGTATTTGTCAGTACTGGTTTAGATAAGAAGCAAGTTATAACTGAACCCTGCTTCCTGTAGGAATTACCAAGACATGTAAACGGACCCTCTTTATGCTATATTCTTATCACTTCTTAAGTCCCTTTCTGCAGAATTCTGCCAAGCATGTAAACAGGAACCAGGAGAAGGAATACAAGCTGCTACTGCTGTTTCTACTAAAAGACCAAATGAAAATTATGAATTCTACTGTTAAAATAAACACAACTATTCATTTCATGTATTCTATACGCCACAGTTGTTCTGCATGCTGAATGGAAACCTGGCTGTGTCGTTTGGGAAGGCTGGATAAGTTCCCCCTGTGGTCATTATGTTTCTCCTCTCAGGCCACCAGATGGCTGTTTAGGTGTAATGATAACAGCTGTTTGATTCTACTTGCCAGCATTGAGATTGAAGAACTCTGGAATCACTCGGGTACCGCAGGATTAAAAGAAGACAAATTTAAACTTTTGTCTTCCATAATGTGTTAATTGCATATTGATGAATAATGGCACAGACTTTGCAGTAAATTAATTGCTCAACATACTTTTTATTTCTAGTAATTTAGTTTATGTTATTTTCTCTACTTATACTTACTTTGTACTGGTTATTTCCTAGGTGTATCTACAGAAAGACAGAAAATTAATCACAGAAACAGAACACGCTCTGGATTTTCTTCGGGTGTGCAGACTACACTGATTGAAGTATTGAATCCACTTACAGCATCACCTTCCTGTAAGTAGGCTCAATCAGTGAGAAACACATTGTATAAAATTTTGTTGAGTTCCTGGGTAATTCAGTATTTTACAAGGAAAATGGCTATTTTAGCATTCTGCCAGAGAAACACTGCCATAGTTTTATGTGCAGACACAGGAAAGAACAATACAAAGGCTTAAAGCTTCTTCTGACAGATGTTCCTTCACTGTCTTTTCCAAAATTCAAATTGAGAAAGGAAAATCAACAGTCACAGACGCTATTAGCTGATTTTCAGAAAGGGTAACTCGGACCGCTGTGGGGGATGTAACCAGGATGTTATAAAGCATGAAAAACAAGAAGCAAGAGTTGCAACATGAAGGGGCTATAGGGATAGTTGTATTTACTTTGGCCTTACCACCTTCTCTCAGTGTCACAAGTTCTGACAAATCTCTCTCAACTTTTAAATTAGTATTATCGGATAGCACGGTTTACAACATCAACTCTTAACAAAAGCAGCATGCATCTATTGTCTGTGGTCACTCCTGGTTATGTGCCTCACAGTTAATATCAAGGGACGCAGAAGGATAATTTTGAGGTGGTCAGAATGACAGTCCAGGAATCTGTTGTGATTAGTAAATACTGATTTATTTTTTTTTTTTAAATTGGATTTGGTCATGCTACTACAAGCTGAGATATAGAATTCTTAATCATTATATGAATGAATATATATTTTGAGATATTTTGAATTCACAGAGTATCCAGGTGTATACATTTAGGTCTTCAGTTATTTTTAACATATATTTTATTTTCTAGATTCAGAGTTATAGATTTCATATACGAAATAGCACTAGGTTTTGTGATTTATTAACTGGGGGGGGGGAAGTTAAAAAAAAAAAGAATTACCCTTGCTTGTTTTATAGACTGTCATTTTATACTGCTGAAGTGTGTAGAAATGCAGATTCTTCTAGCTGATAAAATACAGTGTGTTGATTAGGGGATAGTATACCTATATTTGTTACAAGTTTGACTCCTTGAAGCCATTCAAGTTCACACATTGATGTCAACTGGAATATTCAGTGCAAAGGATTTAACACTGTCAGGGTCAAACATATCAGTGTAATTTCCGCACTTTATCTTGTGTCATGTAATATATCTGCATCTACTGGAAGGACTCTTAAATATGCAGTAGTACCTTAAGTTGGTTTGTATGATTTTTTTGTGCTTGAAGTTGACTTTTTGCAGGGATCTAGGCATTGTAGCTGTTGCTTAAATCTCTATACATTTGTACTGGATTGAATGGAGAGTCCTTTTAGCCTGGCTTCATGATTTGGAAATAGGAAGTGATGCGTATGAGATCAGGCAGTGTAAGCTCGTATTCATGCTCCTTTGTTTTATGTCTGTGCTCTATACATTTGAACCTTCTGGGAGAGGCATTCTGGAAGAGGGAAAGATCTCAGTATTATGTTTCTAAAACACATGGAAGCAAATGGCTGAGCAGAGGAGAGGGAGTCGTGTAAGAACTGACTGTCTGTGGTCTAAGTTCAAACTATATTGGATGGGCTCTGTTGTGGGAGAAACTAAAAGATAGAGGTTAGCACTTTCTCACCTACAAGCACTCAGCTACAAATTGTGAATTTGTCATAAACAAAGTATCATATGTTTTCTTATGCTTAATGGCAAGTCTTCCTTCCAGCGGCTACAAGGAGCGCTGTTTGCAAACCTCTTCAGCTGGGATAATCAAAATGCCATACGCCCAGCAGCACCCCAATATTATTTATAATCACATGATGTAGCTGGAGGAACTTAACTCTATATAACGCCTTAGTGCAGTTCAGTGAATGAAGCATTTGTGTCTTTTTGTCAGCTTTCTGTTTGGTGATACTTTAGCATGCTTTTAATGGGAGAGCTGTTTTTCAGTGGTAACCATTTGTGTATGAAATGTATGAAGCGTACAATAAAGCATAGTTCAATATACTTGAACATGTAAATTGGCTCATTTATGAGTCACTTGTGCATGACTGGTACAGCAGTATTCCACATGATAAGTTAGGAAGTACAGAATAATTGACACATAATAATATTGAAACAGATTGTCCAATACATTTATTTCTTGGACAAACACTGATCGATTTTTGTCAGATTCTATAGTGCTCTCTCATTGAAGTGAAAGGATATTTATTAAAATAACCGTGACTGTGAAGCCTAGTGTGTTAAAATTTGATAATTTCCTTTGTCAAAGAAACAAATCATGAGATTAACTCAAGAGTCTTTGTTAAATTTAAAGTGCAGGGTAGTGGGAATACAAAAAAATGCTTTATGATGAGTTTTTGTCAATCTGTATAATTTTTCAGTTAAGCAGTCATAAATCAAGGAATATTGTATTTTTTGAGGCTCATTAAAGAGACATTATACATTAGAATAGTGAGGCAGTCAGCATAATGAAATGATGAATGCCTATAACTATCTGTATGTAAATGATGTGAGACAGATTTGCTGGTGCTACAGAGGAGAATAACAATCTATTTGACAGTTCCCTGTAGGTGCTACTTCTGGATACAAGTGACAGATGTTAAGTGTAAACCTCTTCAACAGCAAGCACTTATTAGCACTCAGTGGGGAAAAAATGGCAATATAGAATAAGACAAATAGCAGATAATGCCATTTAAATAACTTTGTTCTTACAAAGCTTTGTTGCTAATGTGTTAAAGTCTAGGAGGTTGGTTTTATTTGTTTTCATTGACAAAAATTAGGTAGGTAAGAGAATGTTTTGCAATTTAGAAAATTGTAATTGGAAACATTTAAGAAAATTCACTCAGTATTACAAGAACTCTTGATGGAAAATATTTGCATGTGCCCTTTCATCAACAAGCTTTTTTCAAATGTTATTTGATAAATATTTGTCAAATTATTATTATCATAGAATCATAGAATGGCCTAGGCTGGAAGGGACCTTAGAGATCATCTAGTTCAACCTCCCTGTCATGGGCAGGGACGCCTCTCAACTAAGATCAGGCTACTCAAGGCTCCATCCAACTTGGCCTTGAACACCTCCAGGGAGGGGGCAGTCACAACATCTCTGGGCAATTTATTCCAAAGTCTTGCCACCCTCGTACTGAAGAATTTCTTCCTAAGGTCCAATCTAAATCTATTCTCCTTCAACTTAAACCCATTTCCCCTTGTCCTATCAGTGGACACTCCTGTAAAAAGTCCCTCCCCAGCCTTCCTGTAGGCTCCCTTCAGGTACTGGAAGGCAGCTATTAGGTCCCACCGAAGTCTTCTCTTTTCCAGACTGAACAGTCTCAGCTCCTGCAGCCTGTCCTCATAGCAGAGGTGCTCCAGCCCCTGGATCATCCTTGTGGCCCTCCTCTGAACACGCTCCAACAGATCCACGTCCCTCTCATGGTGGGGACCCCAGAACTGGACACAGTATTCAAGGTGGGGTCTCACAAGAGTAGAGTATGGGGGGGAATCACCTCTCTTGACCTGCTGACCACGCTTCTCTTGATACATCCCACGATGCAGTTGGCCTTCTGGGCTGTATGAGCGCACTGCTGGCTCATGTTGAGCTTCTCATCTATCGACACCCCTAAATCCTTCTCTTCAGGGCTACTTTCAACCCACTCTATTATCTGTGATAAATGTTAATACTGTGTGTTTGATGGCATTGCTTCCCAATGATGACATTGCTTTCCCAAATTAATTTTAATTTTTGTTTCCTTTTTTTTTCCTTTTTTTTCTCTTGATAGAATGGAAAACTATGGTCTTCCAGATCTTTAAAAAAAGGGCAGTAGTAGTTAATGAAACCAGGTTAGCAACAGTGAATACTTTTTAGAACATCTTATGATTTTATTTCTAGGCCATTTTCTCAGTCCTAGCCTGCAATGCTACTCCTAGAAGTATAAAATATTAATCTGTGTGAGATTCACATTTTGATAATAATCCAACTCTTCAACAGAGATCAGCATTAAAGTAGTTCAGGAGACTATCAAAAACACTTGATTTATTTCTTATCCTAGTTTGTAATAGATTATGTTAGGGATTTATATTTCTTTAAAGTATGAATCTAGGCAGATGAATTGATTTTTCAAATTGTCAAAGCTTACTTTAAAGCTTTTTTTTTCTTTTTGAGATAGCCTGTCCTTAATGAATTACTTTTTTTTCCTATCTGCCAGCCCAGCTACTACTTGAAAGGGTAGAGACTAAGCCAATACTGAGGGATACAAGGGCTACATGTTTAGATTCTGTATGGCTGCTTGTCTTTTAGTATTATGAAACCTGTGACATTATTTGTGCTGTTTCTTTATTATCTTTTGTGAAATGTTAAAGCTACCTTGTGTTGCTTGCACTAAATCTCGTTGAAATTTAGTGTTTCGCTGTACCACCGCAGTTTTGTAATCCCCTTTCATGGTGTTAAATTATGAGCCACATATGTACTGTGTCTGACTTAGTGGACATATTTACTGTTCCCCTAGCTAATGTTCTTGCTAATTTGTTTCTTTATTGCTTTGCCTTGAGTTAGGGAATGCTCACCCTCTGTCCCCTGAATTCTTAAAAGAATAGCTAAAGTTCGTTCCAATGTACTTTTTACTATTAGTTGTCACTTGCAGTTAAAATCTAGATGATTTTCTCCATGTAGATCCTGATCTATGTTCATGTAAAAGAGCTGAGGTTCTGGAATGCAGAATGTGAATATCATCTCACTGGGGAAAGGAAAGATAGAATTTATGAGAGAATTCAAGTAATAATCTGTGACTGTAGCAGACTTCTCACATAGCCAGACTTTGGAAGAAAGAAGGAGCTCATAAGTCCAGCAAATGTATTTCAATACATTAGCTTTCCCAAATTATGACAGGGGTTAAAATTACTGCCAAATTTAATCTCCTTCTCTTTGCAACACAATAGAGTTGCAAACAAGAGGTACTCAGTTACACTGGATAGAAGAGCTTCCTATGGATGTACTGGCTCAGCATTTGCTTCCTTTTCTCTGCTTCTTCTTCTATTCTTAGCTGTCCTATAATCTTTCTTACGTTACATGCTACAAGTTTTCTAAAAACTGTCTTGCCTGTCTGGTTCTGCAGACCTCCAAAATATTTTGAAGAAACTGAAAACATCTAGTATCTACCTTTATGTGACAGATTAACAAAATTGGGCCATGTGTTTTATCTTTTTTTTTTTTTAAAAAAAGGTAAATCTACAACTTATGTTCTATAGAAACCTCCTAAAATTATGTCTCTTTTGAAGATTCTTTTACCCCAAAGAGGAAGAGCCAAATCAAACTTTTTCATTCAGCCATTTAGAGCTTTTATAATGCCAAACACTATCTGAAATCAAATTCTAAGTGTCCTTCTGAGGTTGGTCCTATACAACCCTATGCATTCCCATATGATGCTGTGTAAATTAGTAGAAATGAATCTTTTACTGGTGTTTCTGGTGACTATATTTGATGACACTTTATACATATATGTAGACTATATAAATCTAGTGCCTATACACAGTATATGCATACCTGTAAGTGTAGACTAAATATACACCATATAAATAAATATTGGATATGTTTTTATTTTTAGGAGAACAACTACACATTAATAATTTACAATAAAATGTAATTGCTTCCAGTACTTTGAAAAAATTGCTTTGAAATTACTAATTGAACTTTTTTGTCTAATCAGAAAGCACACTGGAACATGAATATTTCATTGCCTTATTACCTCTGTTTAATGGAAATAAATTTAATACATTGACATCTATATAAACTGCTGAAGAATAATGCATTTTTTTCAAATATTATGAATCAAATCACCAATGAAAAAACATACCAAAAAGATTAAAATGAAAATACATGTATATGGTAGATTGAGAATTTTACTGCACTGTCATTACATTTAAAAATCAATTTACTTCCTCCCAGTTATACTAGAGCATCTGAGTAATTAACTAAGCTTAACGTCAGACAGATATCATCGGCATTATTTCTTTATCAGTTAAATCTTGACTGGTGATCTACAAATAGAATTTTAATTTCAAGTCTAATGCCTTTGTCAGCTTTATTTATCTGAATTTATGACTTTATTAATCACCAAAAAAAAAAAAATCTCTTGGGTATTGTTTCGCTTTTACTTAAAGAAATCCCTTTGCAGAATGTAATAAGGAAGTTCTATGATGCTCATCCAACTATTTCAGCTATGTATTTTTTTAACAGCTGGATAATATGTTTAAATTATATTGAATGACAGTTGTATGAGCAGAGTTCTACTGTGTACATGTGCCAGGAGAGTATAAGAGTAAAATATAAAACCATGATATAATAATGTTTCATCAATGCCTATTTCAAGTAATCAAATAGTTAAAGCAGCTGTAATTTGTGATTTATTCTAGACGCAATATTTTTACACAAATAATATTTTAGGTTTACTGAACTGCTGCAAACAAAATGCTTGGCGATTCGTGAAACCTAAAAATTAAAAAAACTTGTATGAACTTATGCCAGGAGGCTTGGATTCTCTTCAGTTTCTACAGAAAGCATGTAGCATTTTGTTTGTATGAGGACATTCTGACTGAACCAAAAATCTTCACAAGTCGTGTCAAAATTAAGACTAGTACTGCTCATCTGGGAAAAAGAATAAGAGAATGGAAAGCATTTATTCTGGCAACCTGTTAAGCAGTTGCATTGGATAGCTCTTGTTTATTTAATTGTATTAAATATCACTGCAACTCATAAATACGAATCTACGTATGGTCATACCTAGTGTCTGTGTTTGGGTTTAAAAATCTAGGATTTAGATCAAACTGAAAAATAAGAGTCATATGTATTCAGCAAAAGATCCAAGTTATGCAGTACTATCCAGGTGAAGGGAGGCTAAACTTTACACATCAATCTAAAAGAGAGTTCTCCTTGTCCTTCCAACAGATTTTTTTTTTTTACAGAATCAACAATAGGAGACTCATAAGGATTGTCTGCTTCACTGTTGGTTTTAAAATTTGATAGCCTAGGAGCAGGAGCCACTGTTAGTTGTCATTGTCTCCTATTTGTGGGTCTGTGCTTTGTCTTTTTAATAAGCAGGACATAGTTTTAGAACTTCATTGCTGAGAGAGGAAATTGAAGGCAAGACTATGGAAAATATGGGTATGGAAATGAGTAATAGTTTTATCTTAAGACTTTTCGAGATTTCAAGAACACAGTATCTATTTAGTAGTCTGAAAACAGTCCTGTGTTTTTCCATTTTGAGACGTAGGAGAATTCTTACCATACTGACTTTTTGTAAGGAGAAAATAGAAAGACAAAAAGATTTATGACTGGTATTGAGAATGCCGTGGACTGAGCAATTGGATTGCAATGTATTCTAGGTTTCCTCTTTAGCCATTGTAAAATTCTGACATTCAAAACTGAGGCTGAAGGTGAAGGATTGTGGGGAAAAAAACTAAAATTGTGACTAAATGCAAAGAAAACAGTGGAGAAGAATAAACAATGGGGAACTATGACTTTGGACACCATTGAAGAGGATGAGATGAAAGGATGCTTGAAAAGGAGAAAGATAATGAGAAAGAACATTTTTTTTCCATCTTAATTTTAGAGACTGCCATAACCTGAGGCAAACTGTTTGACATTGCAAAGCAGAAGCAATTATCTGTCTTGGTGAAGCGATTTCCACCTGAAAGGGATGAAAATTAGAAAAAGAAAAGATAAAAAAAAGGGTATAGTAATACTGTACTAGAGAGTATGTATTTAAAGTCTAGTAAATCTGGAGGAGATGCATCATTTGGTAGCAATAGGAGCAAAACTAACAGGAAGATATTTTTTCTAAAAATGTCTGCAAATAAAATTAAGTATATACATGTATATATTTATATGTATATTTATAAAAATCTGTTTTTATAGATTGGTATCTGCACATCATTAATAACTGAGTTTCATTACCTTGTGCAATGGGTATTTTACATAATTTCCTTGATAGCCATTTTTTATTTTAGTAGATTTATTTCTATAGTAATCAACCAAAGACAAGAGACTTCACTTCACTCATATTTTTCTACATTTTCCACAAGAGTAACCATGAGGCTGTACTTTTTCCTGGAATGGAGAGAGTATAATTTTTCCTAAATCCTGTATTTTTCTACTGTATGTGTGAAACATTTTGTTTCAATGGAGTATGAACACCAATTACATATTAATACTACTATTAGTGTCCATGTAATGTATCTATCTATCTATCTATATCTTTATCTATCTCTCTCTATATATCTAATGTTACTATCTATCCATTTTTAAAAGTGAGGAAAAAAACAAGGAGTGGAAAAACTCTGATATAACTTTCCTAAGATTGCCATTGCTTTAAAATTAATGTTTCATTTCTGACTCTTTCTGGATTGTATCCTCCTGGGGACAGAAGAATTGATAGATTCCGTTTCCTGTGTTGTGAAAAGCAAACCAAAACAAAATTAAAAACACAATCAGCATGATTAGTAACTTAAAAACAAAAGGACAGAAAGAATCTAATTTCCTATTAGTCTCCTGAACTCTGCCACATTCTTTTAAGTTCTTGAAAATTAACTTACCAGTGGTGATGGTCTTCCAAGGATGACAATGATCTTGGATAAAATTTTTCTCTGTCAATACAATTATGTATCTTTGTCAGATCACTGTTGTGTCACATTTTTATTGCATTTTTATTGCATTTTATATAAGTAATTGAAGGCTGCTCAGACCTGCTGACTGGAAACTCAGAGCTATTTCTAGCTGTGACAGAGGTTCCTTAGTCTCTTCTCTGGGTTCCTTACAGACAGGTTACAAGTTTTACTACTTTTTTGATTTCGGTTCACTCACAGGGCTTTCTTAAACTTTCTTTTCATCCTAAATATATTTGCTTATAGCAAAATAGTTGAATATGGAGGTTTCTACCCTATGGCCAAAGAAATCCTGGACTAAGTGATTGGTAGAAATATCTGTCAGAAACTGCTGCTATTGATAGTTTGCTGTATAAAGATTCTAATGAAGAGTTCACAGTAATGACAGTGTATGGCATCTCTAATGATATCTATCGCTTGGGTTCCAGTGAAGACTTTACACCATAAAAATCTGCCAGTGAAGAGGGAAAAGGCAGTTAATATGATTAACATTTTCATAACTGTTTTTAAGACTGAACTTATTTTTTAGTAGAGGTGGGAATGTATTTTATGTAAAGGAGGCAAGATCGTAGTGAGGAGTAACTTGAAGTTTATCGAATAAACAGAAGCTGTCAGAACAAGGAAATTTTGTAGATAAGATTGAGAAATCTGTGTTTTTTAAGATGTACTAGGTTAAGTACTAATATAAACATGAATTGCATACTGTGTATATGCATGTATGTCTGCCCACATAGATTTCATAGAATCATAGAATGTGTTGGGCTGAAAGGGACCTTGAAAGGTCATCTAGTCCACCCCCCCTGCAGTGAGCAGGGACATCTTTAACTAGATCAGGTTGCTCAGAACCCTATCAAGCCTGACCTTGAATGCCTCCACGGATGGAGACTCCACCACCTCTCTGGGCAACCTGTGCCACTGCTTCACCAACCTCATCGTAAAGAACTTTTTTCTAACATCTAATATAAATCTACCCTGCTCTGTTTTAAAACTATTGCCCCTCATCCTGTCCCTACACACCCTTGTGAACAGCCCCTCCCTAGCTCTCCTGTAGGCCCCCTTCAGGTATTGGAAGGCTGCTATTAAGGTCTGCCTGGAGCCTTCTCCAGGCTGAACTACTCCAAGTCTCTCAGCCTGTCCTTTTAGGAGAGGTGCTCTAGCCTTTTGGTCATTAATGTTGCAGTCCTCCTCTGGTCCCACTCCAACAAGTCCACATCCTTCTTGTGTTGAGGGCTCCACAGCTGGACACAGTACACCAGGTGAGATCTCACCAAAGCTGAGCAGAGGGGCGGAATCACCTCCCTTGACCAGCTGGCCACGCTTCTTTTGATGCACCCTTTGATTGGCCTTCTGGGCTGCAAGTGCACATTGTTGGCTCATGTCTAGCTTTTTGTCCACCAACACCCGCAAGTCCCTCTCTATGGGACTGCTCTCAGTTGCGTCATGCCCCAGCCTGTACTGGTGATGGGGGTTGCCCCAACCCATGTACAGGACCTTGCACTTGGCCTTGTTGAATCTTGTGAGGTTCACAGGGGCCCACTTCTCCAGCTTACCCAGGTCCCTCTGGATGACATCCAGTCCCGCTGGCATGTCAACCACACCACTCAGTTTGGTGTCATCTGCAAACTTGGTGAGGGTGCACTTGATCCCACTGTCTATGCCATTGATGAAGATACTGAAGACCACAATTTAATTTAATTTAGAATTAAATTCTCTACATTTGAACTTGTTTTGTGAGTAGGAAATAACATGATTTTGCAAGAAAGTAGAGGTACTGTGTTATATTACTGCTAAAACAATACCAGGAATAATTCAATAGTTCCCACAAGCTTCTGTATTTGTTTCGACTTCTTGAAGAAAAAATTCAAAATTTTGAAAGTTAATTTTTCAAAAACTCAAAGAAAAAAAATGTTTTGTTTGGGTTTTTTCCTCTATGTGCCTGTCATCTTCATGAAAGACCTCACTTAAGTCCCACAATCATGTAGGAACATGGAAACTTTGAATATTTGTGATTTTGTTTTGGATTATAGCTGTTTTGTATAAACTACTTTGATATCTCTAACACTGTACCTGTGCTCAAGACATAGTTTTCAGTTGTTAGCATCAAGATAGGATCTCTCACCTTATGTTAATGCTTAAGTATTTAACAAACAAGCTAAGTACTCCTTTTGCATAGTCTCACTGGAAGGATAATTATTATTTTCATATTACTTTCTGGTGATCTCAGTAAGGATAAACACATGCAGATATATATTTGTATATACACTAAGACTACATATAGACACTACTTCAGTTATGACTTTTATTTAGAGGGTAAACAGTGCACAAATGCAAAAGTAATGTTACATCTTCAGCTAATTGGAGTAATCAGATTTTTTTCTTGTATTCATTTTGTTTTGTTTGTATTTAATTGCATTTTTACTATATCTAATTAAAATATGATTCTGATTTCATTAGGACCTGTTCCCTTGAACGTGTAAAGCACGCTGATTTATATGTAGCTGTTTACATAATACCTGTGTACATAATACAGTTTCTTAGAATTCAGTATGTTTGTTCCCTTGAACAAAATTAAGTAACAGGGTGACACAACATATATCACATATTGGCCAATTATGAGAGATGCTACAACTTCTCGCTACAGTTGCCTTAGCACATTCCTAAAGTTTTTATGAATACTGTTAATTTACAGTGGTGTGTTTTAAGAATCAGATGTATGTCACTTTTATTGCTTTCCCTTGATCATTACACTTGAAAAACTGATCTTGAGGTTCCTGCCAAAATTAACTATTTATAGACAACAATTTCTTAGTTCTTAAAAACTACTTTTCTCCACTCTTTGTCCTGCACTTTGAATATGTGATACATTCAGTACTCTGTCAGGATGTAAATTTTCTCAAGCATTAAATTATTAAATGCCTCTAAATTCTACATATTTCAAATTGTAGCAGAAAACTGCCAACAAATGTAGAATCTTTGAATAGTTACCCAATTTACTTAAATATAAAAGAAGTGCCCTGCAGTTGGCACTGCAGAATTCTTCTGCTAGTGCTGCCCTGCTGGGCCATGTAGTGCATAGCTTGCTTTTCTGCTTGGTGATTATCTGGGCAGGAGACTGGACCAAATTAATTGCTAAGATCCCCTCCAGACCTATTTTCTATAGTTCATTTTCATGGTCTTTTCAGGCAAGAATATAACCATTAAATTTTAGATTTTTGCAACTAAGTGGTACTTTCTGACTATAAAAATCGTTGAATTTAATATAAATGGATCAAGCATTTGCATTGTATTAGAGAATAAATGCTACTGTAGTTCAATTTACTTTGTATGTATATATATCATCACACATAGCAAAATCAAAAATAACAGGTATTTTAGGTCCAGTTCAACCTCTTAGGAACAGGGTAGGAATTTTTGTCCTAATCAGTGGTTTGGAAACGTCAGTAAACTGAAGGGTAATAGCATTAGAATGTTTATAAGGCATAAGCGGGTGGCAAGATGTTACTGGCAGCAATTATTTTGGTGGTTTATCAATTGTATTCAAACACCCACAGCTTACTAAAAACTTTCAAATTTTCAATCATTTCTTTCCCTTTGAGATTTCTTTTTCTATAAAAAGTAGTTTTTATTTATTCAGCTGTCAGCATTAATTGTTTGTCTAGTAACTTACAGATAGAAATTTTAGTTTGCACATAATACATTTCAGCACCGTTAATGTATTTGAGAGATTTCACACTTTTTTCTTCCTCATACTTTGTCAAAATAAGTCATACACAACCTCATCCACATTCAGAATTATACAGATTGTTAGCAGAACAAATCTTGAGACTCAGTCTCTCTGGCTGTCACCCTTACAAAATTTCACAGGATAAGCTGATCATCAGCCATTTACAGTGATTTCTTTTTACGTATTTATAAATTAACTTTGTTGTAAAATGTGTTCATATAATATAGTGATTGTATAATAAATTTTCATGACATCTTAAGGATTCAGATCCACCAGGAAATCCACAGTGTGTGTGGAATCAAAGTTTTAAAAATTAATCACCAGGTAGGATGTACAAAAACAAAAGCATGATAATGGTAGTTGCTAACCTACTGTTTTTTTGTTTGCAAGCAGATCATAAGAATAAAATCAATATATGTTGACCAGATATATATTTTTATTTTTTCATAAGCTTAAAGTTCATTTGATTTCATTTTTGAGTTCTTCAAATATTTATTTTCCATTTTATTGACAAATTAAATTTTCTTTGAAAGAAGAGTACAAATGAAAAAAAAATCTAACCACCTTTAAATTTTGAAAATATATATTTTATCAGCAGAAATAAAATTTGAGATACTTTGTGAGAGGGAGTGAGTGAATCAGATTAACTGTGTTGATACAGTTTCATAAAATAAATTTTAAAAAAAGTATTTATCCTTCTGTATCACTAACCTTGAAGACCCAGTGGGCTGCAATATGTTGTGTTTTCTAACCTGGCAGGATTAGATCATAGAGTCTACTATTTGTTGAATACTAGAAATATCTCAAGAATTAAACAGGAAAAAAAATTGGATGCTTGGTATAGGCACAGAAGTTTGTCCTTTTCAGGCACTTCCTTGCCAAGCACCTATATTGAAAATTGTGAGTTTTCATTTTTTTGCAAGCAACATGCATTAAAATATTTATGTTTAGGATATTAGTCATCCTAGTGGTGCTGCGAGTTAGTTTGGTAGAAGAAGTACCAGCTGGAAGCGGGAGTAGTTAAAACTACTTCCATTTCATTAAAATAACCCACACATTTCCCAGTCCACCAAATTAGGATCATCGTGATAGTTTTGGACCTGTGTGATGATGGCACCTAAACTGGCATTACTTACAACCCGCAGGAAAAGTTTTTAAGAGCAGTAGTGTTAAAGACTTTCCTGCGAATGATATTTTGTTTCCCATGGCCTGGTACCTCTGTGTCAAGTTCTGGAGCCTATCCATGACAGTCTTCAGTACAGCAGATAAGGGGCAACGAAATAAAGTGCGTTACCCTCCCTGAGAAATTCAGCCGACCGCTTCCAACCCCACCTGTCTTCTGATGGGAGCTCCTGTTGCCTAATTGCTCAGACTCCATTTTCTAGTTGAAACACATCACACACCTCCATGTGCGCGTGTCGGATTAGGTGACTGCCTTTTTAGGGAACTTCTTCCAGCACAAGAGAGTCCTGTGATCTTCTCAACGCGTGCCTGAGGAGGAAATGCAGGTTTAATGACAAGCAATTGCATCTTCAGGCTGTTCTTCATTATCTGCCTCTTCCTCGTCACTTCTTAGTAAATGATGACAGTTTAGGTGCAGTGCCGTTATTCTGTTTTCGAAGGAGTTTCCTGGAGAGCATGTTTGATATTTGAATAATCAAAGAAATACATTGCAGCACCTTTTTTTCTAAGAGATTGTGTGATTTTCATGTGAGGTGACCCAGTCTTCGATACTATGTTAGATCAAAATACATGATTCTTTTGATCTTAAAGATGAAAAAGGAGAATCTTGTTTTGAACTTACTCTGTACTTAAGTATTTTAAGTAAATATTGGTTATGCATATATACAAGCTGATAGTTTTGAGAAGGGAAACATGAGATGTTTAACTTTTAATTTATATTACTTGGGGTTAATTAGAGGCAAAAGAGCAGAATCTTGTGTCCTTAAAATTGGTCCTACTATTCTGTGTATGTCATTTTAATCATGGCAAGCACATTATCATTTCGTATGATTTGTATGTCCGTATGCAATTTGTATAATTGGAAATGCCTGCCTGTTTTTCACAGACAGGATTAGAAATGCAGTTTTAAAGTCTAGACACTGCACCTTAAAAAGCAGAGCCATAGTTGACCTAGCTGTTAATTAGGAGATTAGCTGGTGAAAGTTTTCACATGTGGTGGCTGGCCTACATTCATTTTCATTTTACCTCTCTTACTTGGTCTGTGGGGTCTAGCTCTCATCTTACCTCTGAAGAAGTTGTGTATATGGTTCTTGTTTTTCTTACCAGTGTAAGTTTTACTATAAATTCAGTTTTTCATGCATATTCGACTGGGATAATGCAGCTTTGTATTTTCTATGACTCTGTAATTGAAAATAAAATATAACTAAATATAAACTAATGTAACCTAATGCTGTATCATCATGCAGTTTAAAAAGTAGCACATCTGGCTAAGTTAGAATCAGATGTTACTCCGATTGGAATCTAAATAGTCTAATAATAATAAGAGTGAGAAGTAAAATTCCTGGTTTTGACCATCAGCCCTTACACAACAGGTGCAAGGATCATAATAACTAGAGAAAATATCTGTTTCTTCTTGGTGCTTCTAGCATTATTTCTGCATCCTGCTCACACAACATTCACACATGTTGATGTGTTAAATATCGATTTTATTTGTCTCCTTTCAGTAACTATCAGTACTTCAAGCATGGAAGGATTTTTAAAAAATGAAACCCATACAAATATAATATTTACAGTGGCATCTTGAAAAAAATACCCTTTTGATCACACTAACATGCTTAACTGTCAAAGGAATAGAATCTGCTTCCAAGAGAAATGGGAATTCAAAACTGTAATAAGTTATGGACTGTGTAGCTAGCATGTATGTGTTCGGTGTACTTCAGCATATTGTCATATTTCATTTTTTTTTAATCTCTTTTTATATTGTCATATTTCATCACAACTTGTCGTTTTCAGAGAAAATATGTCACTGTAGGAAACAACAGTTCTGTGGCAAGATTAACTCAACAGTTATTGACTAAAAAAATTTTTTTTTCTTTAACTGAGCCATCTCGCAAATGAAAACAGCAATTTAGTAGGAGATTGATATCATAGTAATTAGGAAAGTTTCTTTTATCCTGCCCAATTTCCTTAGTAATTGAAAAATTATCTTTTGCTTGACGTGGCCCTCTTGCACAGCACAGTTATGATGTGAGTGAAAGAACTATATATAAAATATAATCCTTTGATTTTAAGAAGGTAAAAATTGCAAGGTGTTTTCCTCAGAGTGTCATCTATACTACACCTAATATACTGATACATAGGTAGACTTAATTTATACATCCAAATACAGTTAGGTATATTATTTTTTTAAGTTGTATTTCCAACTATGCAAGCTTTCCAATATTTTGTTTTATTGGTATTCAAAAAAAGCCCCACATATGTCTCTGACTTCCAGCTATTGTAGGGAATACCTTCCCTTTATACTAGAACTTCTCTCACAGTATTGATACATGCTCCATTAAAGTTAAAAAAAGAAGAAAAGAAGAAGAGTTACTCTCTTTTGTACGTCAATGCTTAGCTTTTTGCTAATGAGCCCCTTCACATGCTCTAAGTATCTCTACTCAGTCACACTTTTGGGCTCATTTGCCATAAAAATTTCGGTGCATCTTGTGCTGGCAGAGAGAAGTTTGCTGACAGTGTTCAGCTGGTTTTACACCTGCTGCAAGCCTCCGAGCGTGTCACTTTGCAGTGTTGGTTATAGTATGGCCAAGAGTTACTGGGTCTGAATAGTAACCATCTCCACTGACCTCATAGCTTTAGAGCTTTCCTCAGGCAGAATGTGCAGAGGCAGGGCAGCATTTTGTACTTCACTGTTCAGCACACGGCAGTTACTCTTCGGCTGTTTAGGAAACACCACCCATCTTGAGATTCAGACTGCAATTCAATCACTACTTTGTCCCTCAGGGTATATGATTCAAGGGTACCATTAGTTAGCCCAGTGAGTTGTGTCCTTAAGGTATCTGGATGAAATTCAAGAAATACAGAGAGGCCAGCAAAAATATCCACCACTGCAGTGCTATTTTATAAGAGTGTGGTTGGGTATGAGTGGTAGCATCAGGACAGTAGATTACCCTGATTATTTCTTGGTGCCACAAACTATACTGCTCTCTATATTGAAGTTTAAAGGTAGCTGAGATGTTTCTATGGAGTATACATATGTACACGTGCTATTTAGTAACCTAGTATTTATAATTATTGTAAAAAGTGATTATAAAATAGAGGGGTAGCAATGCACTTTTTTTACAGTGCCATAGAAGTTGTTCAGAGATAATACTATGCGAAATTTCAATAAATGCAGTCTGGAGCAGAAAATGTTATGGATATACAGAATTTGTGTATTCTGAATTTTGTTAGGGTAACCATGCTGCATGGTGAACGTTATGGGATATTAAACCAACTGTTAGTCAGACAATATAGAAATATAAGTATTGTTATTATTATTGTATATTTAATGATTCTGCAAAAAAAAGAAAAGTTTTCTAGTACATTTGAATTCAAAAAACATCCAGGAGACAATCACAAATGCCAGAGAAAAGCACAAAACATAAAAGGAGATAGAAAGATCCTGAGACAGTTCAGATTATAGCGTATATAAATTACACACCTGTACAATTTTATAATCCTGTACAGTTACAAATACAGATTACAATTTTTAAATGATTTACATACAAAGCAAACATGGAATTTACTGAATCAATTGGATTTTTGCCTGCAGTAATTCCAATTCTTTTTGTTGTTTTTTTTACCAGAACTACACTGTAGTTTGTGATGATTAATGAAGTTCTAATTTAAAAGAAATTTTAAAGAATAAACAAATCCTCTAGATCCAAGGATAAACAGCAGATTGTGATCATGGTGATGATAATAAATAATAATAATAATAATAATAATAATAATAATAATAATAATAATGGTAATGATAATAACAACAACAACAATGATGTAATCAAAGCCCAGCTGGATAATAACCTGTTGCCAGAAAATTTTAAAATGTATATCCATCATGATCAAGTATTAATGTGAACTAATCTATTTGAAATATCAATGGCTAACTATATTTGGTCTTAATTTTCTGGAGTTTGGTATATCTCACAACATTTTAGTAGTGTTCTAGATTATTGTTATTTGGACTGAGTAAAGTAATCCATCCAACATATCCCCTTATGTCATTCTTATGATTTTTCTAAATACTAAGTTCTAGCCAAATACTTGCTTTAGTCACATGGAAGGTTTAGATATTATCTTTTTAGGTTTAGATATTATCTTTCTCAGTCAGAAAGATTTCCCTTGCTGAGTGACAAAACTGCAGAATGGTTGAGTTTGGAAGGGATGTCAGAAGGTCTTCTGGTCCAACCCCGTAGCTCAAGCAGAGCCAGCTAAAGCTGGTTGGCCAAGGCCGTATCCAGATGCCTTTTGAATATTTCCAAGGATGCAGATGCAGTAACTTCCCAGGGCAGCTTGTGCCAGTGCTCAGTCACCCTCAGAGTGCAGAAATGTTTCCTCGTCTTCAGAAGGAACCTCCTGTGTTTCAGTTTGTGCCCATTGCCTCTTGTCCTGTCACTGAGCACCACAGAAAAGAGCCGGGCTCTGCCCTCTTTGTACCTTCCCTTCAGACGTTTTTATGTGTAGAGTCTTCTCATCTTTCCTTTGCATTGAACAGTGCTTTGTACTCTAGAATGTACTGCCAAATTCTATAAAGAATTTTCTGGTCACAAAGAACATAGGACAGCTGTGTCCATCTTTAATATGGAAATGTTCTCAAATTTGTTACAAATGCTTTCTTGGCTTTTTTACATGTTTGAGATGTTTTCATTCATGATATTAAAACTGTGGAGTTTATGCTCAAATAATTAAAGACAAGTATTAATTATCTAAGTGTAATTAGTCATATCAGGCTTCTGAAAGATTCGGATACTGTTGAAAGTCTTACTGTGCCTCTCTTGGCTTTAAATATTTGCTAAAATATATAGAAAATGCATAGGAAAGATACAGGAAAAGAAGCTTGGCTAGTAATTAATTTCTAAATCTCTTTTAAAGCTATCAAGGGAATTTAATTTTCTCATAATTCATTTAAATTTAGTCTATGAATCAGATGTTATTTATGGTTCTATTGTTCAGGCTTTTCATTATCTGTTTATCACAGTGGCTCAAGTATTTAGATGCTTTAGAGGCTAAAATTCTCATCTTGCAGCAGTCCTTCCAGACGTGTATCAAGGTCAAAACGCCATCCAAGCCAAGGTGATTGATCAGGCTTGTATACACAATGAATACCATATGGCAATGAAGTAACCAGCATCATAACCAGTTGCATGTGATTACCGAGTCTCCCAGTATCTCCTCACCTGAGTGCTAAGCGGAAAAGAACCATCAACATTCCTGAGCCTGTGAGGATTTTTAGCCTGGCTTTTAAGGAAGCAGGGTTTAACAAACACTTGTCATATTCCGTCTAGTAGTTTTTGAACCTGTTCAACCAGATGTCACAATAAAACAGACATCACAGTTCCAGAAGTTAATGGCTGTGTAGAAAGATTGGCCATGCGTCTGGATCAGCCATCCACACGACCTAAAGTCCAGTTTTACTTCAGACCAATTAGGGCTGAATACCTGGTAACACTTGGAATGAATTTAGTGCTCTTCTGAAGTTCACTTTCTGGTTTAATTTGATCCTAAGTGATTTGCCATGCACTGAGTCTTTTCAGTAAAGGAACGTGATCAGGAGATGAGCTTCAGAAATGCACTTCTCATCAAAATTATAATGCCGGTGTGGATGCATGTTAAATATGCTGGATACCTGTGAGGCAATTTGTTTTGTACATGAGAAACTGAAGGCTTGGACCATAGGAAGATAGGAATCATGAGCAGTAACTGCCAGATCCTTGGGGGAATAAGAAGACATGAAGGAACTCTGAGTATTTTGTGTACAATCTGAAGAAAGAACAGGGCATTAGAGTAGAAGGGAAGGATGTTTGGAACAGAGGAATTCATAGAGCGAGCTATACAGAGGAGAGGGCAATCTCTCAAAGAGTTTGTAGTGACATTTTCCTTTATAACTTTTCAATTTCAGATAACTTTCCTTAATTTTTTTCACTCAGTTTTTCCAAGCTGATCTTTGCTCAGTTTCATTCATGTTCACTTCCTGCCATTGTGAATATACCTTTTTTTATTCTTATACATGTTCATTATGTCTGTCAGTGTTTCATCTGTTATAGTCAGACAGATTCCTCAATCTCCTTACCATTATGAGGATGATAAAACTTGGATATGCCTTTTCTTTCTTGTCAGAGTGAACATTCTGCAGCAACTGCACAGTACGGAAAAAAAAAAATAGCTGCCAAAGTTCTTTCCTGGTTGTTGTGGGTTAGGGCTGGGCAGGCCACTAAACATTGATAGATGTTCTCTAACCCCCTCTTCCTCTCCAAATGGGAAAGAAAAGGGAATTAGGCAGAGGGACTTAGAGATTGCAAAAAAAAAAGGAAATTAAAACAGCTTTAATGAATAGGGATATAATAAAAATAGCAAACTGTATACATATATACAAAATCAGTATCAAACCTGACTCCCACCTGCCCCAATAGCAATCCCCACAGATACTGCAGGGCAGGCAGCGCTGGGGAAGCCCCAGGCTCAGTGGCAGAGGGGAGCTGGACACGGGAGCTGAATTCAGGAACTCAGGATCGGAATCAAAGGCAGAAGATCAAATTGAGTCCTCCCTGGACGCCAGCCATTGCAGAAGAGAAGAAAGAGAGCTAAACCCTCGTGATCACTCAACTTTATACCGAATATGATGTATATGGAATGGAATACTTTTGTTGTCATTTGTCCTGTCTGTTACTCGCCAGAGGTGCAACCTTTTACTTCCTTGTGATCCCTCGTACTTTCCAGCAGCCCCAGCGTACCACACCAGAGCCAGCAGTGGCGTTGGTCACTGTAGGAATAAGTATAAGCAAGAGCCTTTCTGCATCCCAGTCCCAGGCAATAACTGTGAACATCAGGTGTTATCACTGCCAGTAGCACACACTGTCTGCAAAAACATGGTGCTGGCTTCAGAAAGTGCAGCCTCTAACGAGAGGCTGAGAAGTAAAAGTGGCTGAACAGAACTGGTTCTGTTTAGCTCAAACCAGGACACTGGTTTTAGTTATAGATAGTGTTAAAAACTTGCACATTTTATTTTGGAAAATACTGATGAAATTTAACTGTAGGTAATGTTATTGATTTTGCCTATAGCTAGTTATCTTAGTTAAGACTGGGAAAGAAATAAAGGAAAAAAATTGCTTAAGACAGAAAATATGTTTCTTGGTGTTAATTTCTTGTGTACGTTCAAATTCTGCTCATATTTATATTAATTGTGTATTGCTTCAGTTGTCAGGCATTCCAAGTCAATGTCAAACAGTAGAATTGGGAAAGTAGCAAGTTCATTACATTTTCACTTAAGTCTGAAAGTTGTAGTGATTCACTGATTCAGTGCTTTCTAAATCTTTTGACTTGCCTGTCATGCATTTGTTGATTCTAAATATGCAAACTTGTGGTGATTTAAGAAATATGTCATCTATTTATGTAGATTTCTACCTATGCATATTTAGAAATGGAGGTGTGAATGAGTACATCTACCACGAGTTTTTGTGCAAGAAATTATTTCTAGTACGTCTTTTAAGTTCTTCAGATAAAGCCTGTGACTTTCTGAACCTATAACTTTCATGTCACTGTGGGTTTACTAATTATGAAATGGAAGCATAAGTTTGTTGATTTGTTGGTATCGGTGAATATTCCCAGTGAGTTAAAGAACAGGTTTTAGGGTACTTGAATACTAGGTGAATGTGGGTTTTTTTTCCCTGATATTGAATTATTGTCAAGATCCAATAATGCTGTCGTGTTCTTTTGCAAGCATCGTGACCTGTATATCTTACTATATCAAATCACGTCTCAAAGGGTTTTTTTAAACTAATGTAATTCCCTTTCTTTTTTCTTCCTACGAGGGTTGTGAGTAGTTTCTGAAACACATTCAACACAAATTTTCCTGTTTATTTTATTCATGCAAACATGTTGCCATGGAGACAATTCTGGGTTTGGTTTCCACTGCAGTTTTAGGCAGTCACTTATCTGTAGATCAGCATCACAAATCAATTCTCTGCATGTTGTGACAATCCTAAAGTGATTAGTTCACAGCCTGTATCTAAAGTTCATTTCCACATTTGCATTTGCACACACACGCAATAGTATGTTTTTCCTTGACGAACTGCACAAAACTGCCATTTACTTACAGACTTAGACATGATTTAGGTGCAGTTACAGATAGATCAATATTAAGTAATGTTGGACTACTTCCAGCGAGTAATCCTGATCCCATGTTGGCACAGAGACCCAAGGACATGACTTTCTTTTTTTCAATTCCTTACTCCTTCCCTGACTTCACAGCAAAAAGAAAACTGCAGCATCTCTCAGCAGGTGCCACGCTGTGGACCGATGTTGTGAAGTTTGCTGCAGAGAGACCTTGGCCTCTGGCTTTAAGTGCATTGCTTTAGATCTTCAGCACAGGTTGTGACTGTTGGCCCTCAGGCAAAGTGGTGGAAAAGTGGCCCGCTGTGCTCACTGACCGTATCTGATTGCACTGTAGTTTATCAATATCATGTTTTATAGAGTGCTGCTGAGATATGTATTACTTGGCAGAAGCCATGTGCAGTGTGTTTGAGGATATAAAACTTACTGAAGTAATATTGGTGTCCTGTACAGAATGTTAGAAACAGGTGAGTACTGACCTGTTCAGTAAAATGATCTGACAGGTACCCTTGTATAGCTTAGGTTAGGAACCTAAGATTTTCGTGTGTCCAGTATCCCTCCATAGAGGGATTTATATGCTCTGTTTTATCAGTATGTTTGAATATAGTTACAAGTAGTTTGGGTAAGTAATTTCTTATAACTTTTGACTATTCACACTTAAGTACACTTAATATGACTGTGGCTGTAGTTTTGATTGCACTAGAATAGAAAGGATATTTCTGCAGAATTAGATAAACATCAAAAGACTGAACATAGAACTGTAAAAGTGCAAGCAGCTTGAATGGTTGGAATTTCTTCCTTTCAAATTATTTGAAATTCAGCAGAGATTAAAAATTGATCCCTAGCAAAAGCCAAGGAGATAGCCAGACCAATCATACTCTCAAACTTCCCTAACAAATATCAAGTAAAAAATGCCAAAACATTTTTGCTACACTTATTAACACTTATACTAAAATAAGTGTAATAGAAGTCTAGATAGTAAATGAAACATCACAAAAAGAAAATGAAAGAATTGATAAGGTTATGCAATTTTTGTACCTGTATCACTGGTTACGCGATTGTTTCTTACCAGTGTTATTGAATCTCAGTATATTCAAGTTGGTGTTTTAGAACAGCTCTTTGATGGTTAGATTTTAATGAAATTCCTGGGTACTACTCAGGAACAATTACAGGCTTCTTACAGTTTCACTTAGCGATTCTCTAACCCTCTCCATGATTATTTTCAAGAATATACTCTCCAAGTACTCTGGAGGAGTGTTCTACATTCTAGAAAGTAAGGATAAAGTTCTAGGAAAGATAGTTATATTAGCTTGCACTGTTTGAAAATAAAATTTTCATGTATGTAGTAAATAAATAAGAAACTGCAAAACTGAAGTGATGTTTTTATGATTGCATTTTTTTTTCTAGATTTTCGGAGTGTGTTAATTACTTTGTGAAAGTTACGTTAATGCTACTTTGTACCATGAATAAAATACTGTATTTTCATTTTCTTAAACTGTCCTCAGTAAGCTTTGTTTGCACATTTTGTCAGCTTAAGCCATTAGATTTTAGGCATTTTATAACAAAAATATCTTGGGTTGTCTTTCTCTCCAGTTTAATTGCTAAAAAGAAACTACAAAGGTTTTGCAGTCCATCTATCTGTATAATTATACTGTTATTTAAATTGCTTGGTAATAGCAGTATTAGCAGTCTGCCTTCCTTGAGGCACTGATGTAAACCATAACCTTACTCATGTAAAATTGACCATATGCAATCATAATACATGTCACATTTTCCTTACAGTCTTTGAGAATTTGTTCTGAAGAAAGTAGAGTTATTTCTATTACTTATTTTGTAGGATTTAAATAAATATTTGTTATAGAATACAAAGTATTTTAATCTAGTTTCAGATATTTGTTGTTTCTCTTAATAATTAATTCTCTGTAATAATTAAATTTCATGCTTGATGGTTACAATTTTTTACTTTCTTGTCTTCTTAATTCTCTCCATACTGACAATAATCTTTGCACTTGTTAATATGCAACATGAAATATATTTTGGTACAAAATTAGAGGAACAAGCCCTTTTATTATATATAT
>NW_009707617.1:0-61844 GCF_000703405.1 Apaloderma vittatum | reverse complement strand
AAAAAAAAAAGGGGGGAGGGAGGAAGTTCACTTGCGCTGTTTGCCTTTATGCAATATTCCTTGCCCCGCACAGCTCCAGGGTAGACAGCCCTGCCCTGCGGTGGGGCTTCAGCACCCAGTGACCCACCACCCGAAGGTGGGTGTCCCGAGCTCTGCAGGAATGTCCCCTAGCCTGGGGAGCTCAGCACGGGGGATCACAACCCTCGTTTTCACTAAGGCTCTCATGGTACAAAGCCCGTGGCTTTAAAAGGGTCTCAAGTACCTGTTTTTGCCAAGCTCAGCTTAGGAGGCCTTTATATGGACAGAAGTTCGGGAAGATCTTAGGGACACACTTTACCACGTGTCCCAAAGCCGTTTATCAGTTGGTTTCAAGGTGGGTTTTTTTTTTATAAGGACCAGTAAAGGAGACCATCTGAAATTTGTTTCTTACCCACAAGAAGGAAGCAACTGAAGGGCGATGCTAACTCAAGGGGCAGTGAACATGTTTATAAGCAAGAAGAACCTCAGACACAAGCAGGCAAAACACCGAGGCTTGGGTTGGACTGTTTGTTAATCGCGATCCATTTCATGATCCAGCTCAGAGTATGATCGCAGAGCACAGGATTGTCACCGCGGAGGGGCAGGTGTGCTGGGATGGGGATGCATGGTTGATGGGAGCAGCCCCAGCACTCTCTGAGCTAGCCCAGGTCTCAAGAGGCTGCAAGGTAGAAGGAAAGCTGTCAGCAAAAAACAAGAGCAATGTTTCATCTTTTTAAGCATCTTTTGCATCAAGCCTCACAAGAAAGGTCAGTTCTGACCAGATGGTGAGTATAATTAATAGCAGTGACAAAGATCTAAGATTTCAGCCCATGGTGAGAACAGGTTAGAAGGGAACAGGAAGATGACAAGGGACTGAGGAATTACAGACCTGCCAGCCACAGGACACAAGGGTACTGAGCATTTCCATCTTCCTGTATCATGCACCGCTGTGTTGACTCCACCAATTAACAAACACAATTACCAATTGTGTACAAACACAAAACCAATAAAAGTTCTAGAAAAAAATAATCAAATTAATTTTGCAAGCACCTAGACAAAAACTAAATGACGACTAATAGCTACCATTAATTTGTCAAGAGCAGATCATGTCAAACAAATCTAATATCTTTCTTTAATAGGGTAACAAGCCTGTGGAGGGGAGAGCAGTGAATGTCATCTATCTTGATTCAGAATGGCTTCCACACTGTCTTCCAGGACAGTTTCATGAGGCAGAGAGAAACATAATCTGAATAAAACCAAGCGTCTACAAAACCCATCTCCACTGCATCATTTCCAGAGGCTTCCAGCCACAGTGCAAAGCTGCAGCACAGGGGCCCCTCCTGGTGGGGTTTGCCTGTGTTTCCAGCAGCACAGGGTGAAGCTGGGGAGGATGCCAATAACGTTTAGAGGACACCATCAGAATTAAACATGACCTTGACAGACTGAGACCTTAGAGATTCGTGTACAGTTCAGTAAGGACATGCGTGAGGGCCTGCGCGAGGGATGGAGAACAACAGGTTAGATCACATTTTCAAACAAAGGATGGGACATTGAAGAGGATCTCAAAACTGCACGTAAGGCAGCATCCTGCTACAGTGCACTGTGATAGACAAGCAGGGCCACAGCCACCACAGCGCATGGAGAAACCCTGCCCTTGTCAGTACTGGCAGGGCATCCACTGAATGCAGGGACCAAGGTCAGGGAACGCACAGAGACACAGATGTGTAGCAAGGAGAATTAGAGAGGTCTGGGAAGTGCATGCTCAGAAGAAAAACTGAAAAATTTTAGGATCAATTAGTCTAAAGGAGAGAAAACTGGAGACCAATATGGAAACAATGTTCAAGCACTTAAAAGGTGCTACAAAAGAATGAAAATAATCTCGTGTGTATGTGGTGGATTGGATAAACAGCAATAGGCTTTAAAAGCAGGAAGAAAGGTTCAGATTAAACATCAGGAAGAAAACATTTCTTTCTAAAGGTGGGAGGAGGGCAAAGCCATGGACTGAGTTTAGGGGCCTCTAACCCTGGAAGCCAGATAAATGTCTGTCTAGAGTGAAATTAATATAGTTGGTGCTGCCTAGGGTAGGAAAATTGACCAAATTAACTGACTCAATCTCTTTTGATTACTGACTTTGATTATTTTCCAGCACGACATCGAGGACCACCCGCAGCGCCCTGCATGAGACCCAGCTGCAAGAGCCTGCCGTGAGGACTTGCATTGCTCCCCTGTTGTCAGCCTGCTCAGTTGCTTTCTCTCAGATCAGGAATAGGCCATTCATGCGCTTCTCTTCCCATCATCTCTGCCCTTACCTCTCCATTTTATATCCCTATTTTCTCTCTCCTAGTTCATTATTTCCCTAACTTCTGTACCCTCTCTGCTGTCAGCCCTGTCCCTGTACCTTCTTGCCCCCTGCCGCTGTTTCTTTTCATATAGTAATGGCACTATACAAAGAAAAATCAAAAAGGGCAACCAAGATGGCATCTTTTGTATGCCAATACCCATTGCTTTGCTTGACTTCTGCAGCACAGCCTTTACTGCTAGTCCTTCCTTTGTCTTGGCTGCGTTCTGTAGGACTCAGGGTCTGATCTTTTCCAGAACAATGCATAACATGGGGAGACTTAGATTTTGCCTGTGGCCTCTAGGTGCTACAGTAATACAAATAATAAGTCTTAGGCACAGACGTGTTCTGATTCATGCTGTTTATGGCACAGGTCTGTTATAACTGGACTAATTACTGAGCCCCCATCAGAGCTGAAGAATTCTAATGATTTAGGGTTTGAATGGGCATGTTTCAAGAGAGATTACTTTCATCTTGTTTTTGATGAGATCCATTGTGAGGGAGTTCCACTATTAATCATGAAGGAAAAAGACATTAGCAGTCAGTTTAGCTGCAGCTTGGTTATTCATTCACAATATATTCACTGTGAGGTTTTATCACTATAATGGAGTGAGATATGGAGCATAAGTTCCATAAAGGTCACACATGCTGGTTGTTGGGTATTCATAAATCAATTAGAATTATTGGAAATGAGTATTTTGGGGGTAGAGGTTTGGGGACTGGCTCTGTACACACAGAGTCTTATCTAAAGCTTCTTAAAATCAATACCAAAACTCTTACTAACAGCACTTGATCATGCCTTTTATCATTCCTTTTGAATGCTCGTTCGTGGATTCATAGTACTGATGCTCTGGGGATATTAATTCACCAGTTTTGACCACTGCCTACACCTACTTTTATCTGGGTATTTTTCAGTAAATTACTGTTCAAAAGTCATTTGACTGAGTTGTTGAAAAGAATAGTTGTTTTACAGCCATTAACAGGACACATCTTTGAAACTGGAGCCTGGTACTAAAACTGATGCCATATGGGTAAAAGCAATTAAGATGCACAGTATTTATGGTGGTTTCTTGTACCATTTTCACCAAAACACCTCATAGTGTCAACAGGTGAAGCACTTAAGGCTTGCGTGAAATATCTGCGGAAATAAATGCAATTATGCTTTGGATTGGTTCTTTACAAAGTAATTACATTAATTCATCTATCTTTCAACTGAGACTCCCAATTTCCTCCATCTTCCTCACCACACACAAGATCCGAGTGCATGAGTCAAGACATAACATGATTATTTTATCTTCCACATAAAATAATTATCAGCTCTGTCAGAGTATTATTCGATCGTTACAGCTTGTATCACCTGACCACTTAATAACATCTTTGTTTTGTTGATGTAGTAGACTAGTATGTAGTGCTGATTTTGGACAGGCAGCAAGTAAGCCAATAAACTGTTAGGGGAGTAATAGGGCCAGACATATATATGCAAAAAAATATATCAGAGGATGGCACTAGTGAGGGGAATTCTCCCTTTTCTCTCTGAAGAAACCCTGATGGTTTACTGCTCTCCCGGCCAGCTACAGCTTCAGGCTAGTGCAGTTACCAAGAGCTCCCTCAGTGCCAAATGCTGCGTATGTGCCACGTGTTCATCACTCTGGTGCCCTTGAGAGGTGGACCAGGAGGTGCAGTGTGAGCTGAATTCATGATATTAAACTCATTTTCAAATAAAATCCTGGTTATCAACTGACTTAACTGCCTTGTGTCACACAGATGGTGCCGCTGGACATATCACCACAAAGAGGTCCAGTCAGTACCTGATCCTGTCCCTTCCTCGGGGAGTTTTATGATGGCTAAGTCTGCTGCTGCTGCTCCAGTGGTGGAATTCCAAAGAACAAAACTGGAACAGGCACAACAGGTAATTTTGTTTTCTGTATGTTTTATATGGCCCTCATCACTGTGTAATTAATAACTATGCAGCCCAGAGCAGACATAAATACTACTCGATTGCTAATTATAAGCATTCCCATTAAAATAAGAAGCCCATTACATTGTTTACATTCAGTTGACTAATTCCTACAGTGTCTGATGTTTGTTGGTTTTTTTCCATGAAGTCGACTGACTGAAATAAAAAAGATTCTGTATCAGCTCTATTCTAGAGCTCCAGGTTTGTATTGCTCTTGCTAGCAATCCTACTTAAAACTCGAGGAGAAAAGCCTCCTGGCATACTACCCACAGCCTCTGTGCAGCCCAACACTCATGAGTTTATGAAAGCCATAAGGTCATGGCTTGCAGAGCTTGTCGGTGGCTTTTTAAAATTAAATCTTATGAATATACTCTGGTTATGAATTTCTGACTCCTTTCAAAGCCCTAGCAGCTGGGGTAAAAAATCCTTGAAATTATAAAGGCCGATTTAAAAATCAAACCAATGTGACCAAAACTCAAGAAAAGTTAAGATGATTGACTGGTGTTTTAAATGGATCTGTGGCCTCGCAAAAACTAAAAATACTTTAGTACAGAGAGGAGAACCACTCTGAGTCACATAAACCTGAAAAACAGACAGAATGTGTTTTTGTGCAGAGTGCTTTTTATATTATGGTTTTAAATGACAGAATATTTGAACTTTGTTTCTTAATAAATTCTTTGATAGAGGGAAAATTCCAGGCACCTTCTGCGTTCAGAAACACATTATAGTCTAATACCTGCTTCAGTGTAAGGCTATTTTCTTTGTGAATAAATTGCACTCATGTTTTTCTCTCCTTGTCTTCTTTTAGAAAAACAATCAATGCAAACACTGAGTTAATACAAATAAATGCAAATATATTCCAGCAGGAAAGTTACAGGACTTATTAAGATACACGTGCAAATATTTCAGAAGTACACAGAACAGGACTGCACTTCCAAAACCACCTCTCATTAACCACTAAAATGCACAACCAGCATTCAAGAGTGCTTGAAAGAATAGTTCAGAACAGAAGAACACACAAGCTGTGATTCCAGAACTACTGCACCCCCTTCTGATTACCTAACCACATATGGAGTTATAAATCATGACCGTTTCCAAGAGAAACAGGAATATATAGACATGTGTCCCCAATACCAGAGCCTGAAATTGGGATTCAGGTGGCTTCTCCAGTCGCCAGGTGGCTCTGCAGATGTCCTGAGGTGCCCAGACTGCCTGCACTGACCTGGCAGAGGGTCCAGGAGGACATTCCTCCCCCACCTTTTTGTGAGCAGTAGCCAGAAGCCAGGCATGGTTTTACATGATGTCTTCAGGGCTAAAGGGGTGAATTTCACACATTTAGAGGAAAGCGTTTCTGTTGCTGCAATTCTGACCAGCTGGATTATATTTAGAAAGTATTTTTTCTTACCAATGTTCCAAGGAGCAATTGCGTACTAGGAAGTAAAAACCAAAGCAATAAGTATATTCTGACAACAGTATTTGCTCAAAGTTCAAAGGGAAGACTCCAGAAAGTCTATACTCCAGAAGTCTTTATGGAGTAACTCTATACAAATGTAGCAGTGGATTTTAAATCCTAATGGTCGCTCACAGCAAAAAAATCCTGATTCATATCAAGACTACTTGTGCTCATCACTAAAACTATTTTTTACTCATGAAAGCAGTTATGAAAGCTAAGGATTAGGTGGAAATTGGCAAAATTAGATCTTAGATTTTGAAACATTTATTTCCCCTTCCCTAGCCATTGCGCCATATAGCTGATCTGGCAAAAGGTACTCTTGGAACCCCTCAGCCATGAAGATCTGTTATAGCAGAGTTTGCATATAACAGTTTCTGGCTTATGTTTTAATTCTTAAGAAGATACACCTAAAATTTAGGGGGAAAGTAGCATTGAGGATTAACCTGCATAGCAAAAATCCTTTAGGATTCAGATCTTTAAAATTCTGTTGATGCATATTTGTAGTAAAACATAGGAGTACAAACATAATATATTGTAATCATATATTGACAAATCTGTCAACTTTTTGCGGATTAAATCAGGTTAAATTTGGGCAACAGATGATTGGCCCGAGAACGCAGAGGTCTTGTATCGACATAGGTATAAATTAGAAGTATGGCTAGAAAAAGCAAAAAGATCACTTGTGTAACCTCATGGTCAAAACCACAAGCAGCAAGACTGATGTTTTTTTTCTCTCAGTGGCTGCCAGACAGCTATTCTTCAAAGAACTTTATATGACATGCATGTAAAGCAACATTAAATGGTGCATTGAAGATCCCCTATCAACATTAAATAATTAATAAAGGACCTGAACTAATATTCAAATCCATTTGATGACCTAGACCGCATTTTACAAAAATGAAATTGGTACATTCAGGAACCAAAGATTTACTTGCCACTCTTGGAAGATTTGTCAGATTCACAGATGTTTAACCATGAGGGATGCAGGCAGAAAGTAAGTGGTACAGTAAAAAAAACCTCAACAGATTAAGCACTTATTTATTACTTAAAATTATCACCCAGATCAAATGCTTAATTTAATTGAGCAATTTTGAAAATGTTGCTCTTATACATTACATAAATCAATAGGGATGAATTAGAAAGCCCAAATTTAATTTGCTATTTTGGCAGATGGGGAGAAGGAAGAGTAGGATGAAAAAGAAAAAAAAGAGAGAATAAATAGATTTAAAAATCAGAATTGAATCATAATAAAATAACATTATCTACCATAAAATTAAATTTGGTAAAAAACTAAGTAAAAAGTTTTAATAGCACTGAAATATTTTCTTACCACTGAAGCAAAATGATACTTTTTCCCTGTTATGTTATTTAATTTAATTATTTATATTACACAGCAGTAATATTATGTTAAGCTTACTACATTGCAAAAGTCAAAATTTAATTAAACACAAAGTTACAGAAAATATTTCAACACCAATAGAAATTATTCTTTGCCCCTTTTTCTAAAATTTTGTAAACGTGTGTATAATCCCACAGACCCTTTTGATCAGACTTCATTCTTGCAGGATGATTGTCCTGTGAAATATTTTCCATCCAGCTCTAATTGACTCTGCAACTAAACCAACAAGCCTTATGATGCTAGCAATGCTTAAACGCCAATTTTCTATTGAGAATTATATTTTCCTTTGAAACACAGATACAGCTATGTGCACTTAGTTTATGCTGAAAAGCATAAACGCCACCTAACACTTCACAGTTTGGTTTTAAAAATAGTAACTCTGTTGGCCACCATGATTCTAGGATGCCTTAAAACATTGTGGAGAAGAAGCGAACAGCAGCTCCTGTTCGGTATTCACAACCTTTAATTCTGATTAGCAGTCACTGGATAGCCTAGGTCTTAGCATCCCAAAGGACTTATTTTTACATGAAAGGGAAGAAGAAAAGATTTTGTATAGAAACATACCACTGAGCTTTTTTTCCATTATGTTATTACAATATGAAATGGAGCTGTCACAGAACTATATGATAAGAGCCTACTCATCCATAGCAGACATTACTTAATGAAAGATATCAAACATTTGTATAAAAATACACATATATATTAAACAAGATTTGTATAATACCTTTTCTTTCCCAAAGGATCCAAAAATGTTTTACAAACTGATATACAAATTATCCACGCAGAAAGCTATTCATCCATCAAGGAAACACAACTACAGCCCAAGGCAAAACAGAACAACTATATAAATACACATTAAAAAAAAAACTTTAGTAAAGGAAGGGAGTATTCTCCAGTCAAGATCGTGAGGAAGATGTTAAGTATTCAGTATGTCAATATACAGGATTAAAGAAGAATCTTGCTTTTATAATCTCAATTCTTGAGTAGAGCACAGCAGGATGTCTGTTGAACATTGCCAGTCACAACATTAACTGAAAGAAGTAAATGCTTAATATTAGGTATAGTAATGAGTGATAGGTATAATCTTTCACATGAAAGATCTTTCTGTTGGCACAAGTTTATGCAACCTAGGGTTTGAAAAATACAAAATACCATCCCAGTCACAGAATCACATAGAATCACTCAGAATCACAGAATGATGAGACTTCAAAAGATCATGTAGTCCAACCCCCCTGCCAGAGCAGGATCACCCAGAGCAGGTCACACAGGAAGGCGACCAGGAGGGGTTTGAAAGTCTCCAGAGAAGGAGACTCCACAACCTCCCTGGGGAGCCTGTCCCAGGGCTCTGTCATCCTCACAGTGAAAATGCTTTTCATAATGTCTTTGTGGAACCTCCTGTGCTCCAGCTTGCACCCATTGCCCTTTGTCCTGTCACTGGACATCACAGAGAAGCGCCTGGCTCTGTCAGAATACAACCATAATAAAATACCATAATCTACCATAAAATTAAATTTGAGAAAACATTTAAGTGAAAAGTTTTAATAGCTGATGTTTCTAACAACACTGCCATTTGGATTGCATGTGGCTGAACTCTCATTTCAGTCCTAATTCTGATGATGGTGACCAGACATTTCATTTGGATAATAATCCATGATTTTTCACGGTGTTTTCAGCTTGGCAGTCATTTTAGCACTTCTGCTCAATAAAGAAGGCAGCAGAGATACTTAAGGGTACTTGCAGAAGTCACAGAGTGTGATTTCAGGCAGTTTTTTTTTCCCTTTCAATATAATTATCAAGAATCTCTAATTAGAAGCAAAACATAAGAAAAATGCAGACAGTGGGGAAAGTTAATACAGTTGGAGACTTAGGAGGACACATTAAGATTATGTGTTACAGAAACTTTGGGACTATTTTTAACCTTGAGAATTGGACACAAGCCTCAGACTTCCCAACTCTGTTGACAGTGGCCTCTCAGGAGACTCACAGAGGACCACATATTGGCACACCAGTACTTTGATTCTAAATAACTGTCTAAACCCCAGCTTCAGCATCATTACTCATCTGGGAGCTACATTCACAAACCCTCTGGAGGATTTCGACAGGCTATCGGGCAGGAGAGGCAGATAAAGAATTGCTGATGCTTCTAACCCTGGAGAATCCAGTGAGTTTGAGAAAAAAAATGCTATTAAGGAGAAGAGCTATCCTTCACATCACTCCCCTAAGCTAGGCTGATATAGTGAAAAAAATCACACAGATGAGCAAAAAAGTGGATATTATGAAAGTCTGAAACTCTCAGGCCAGCTATTTGGTCGGGAAATTGAAACAGAATTATAAGGAAGGAAATAACAGAGTGCGCAATTAAGTATCTGCAGAGGTGATATGTAAATGCCATGAAAATGAAAAACAGCTGCAAGAAGCTGATGTTTTAGCACACAGTCAACAACATAAGCAACACTATAGCATTAATGGGACATGTTGTGGAATTGGGGTGTTGTCGTAAAAGGATAATAAATTGTTCAAAAGCAGGAAGAGAGAAAAAAGGCGGCCTTGCCTCTGTACCAATAACACATATCCTGGTTCTGAAGTCTGCAGTTCAACAAGTCGGAAGGAATTACTGTCTTCTTGAATGACTGTGTAAAGATAAAAGGGTCCACGAATAAGGGTCCTATTCTGTAGGGAGTCATTCTTTCTCTATTTAACCTTGAAAATCAAGGACAAGCCTTAGTCTTCACAAATACCTTGAGATTCATATCTTTGTATTGAAGAGAGTATTATGCAGAAAGATCCTAGGGAAGGATCGGGTGGCAAGGAGGATTTTTATTATACAAGTGTCTGACGGAAAAGCAATAGAGTTGACATATCAAGATGATACGTCAGCTTTCTGAATACACTGGGGATAGTATTTTATTTTTCAAAAGAAAGGAGAAACCGCCAGGGAAATACAAGGAATTTAAAAAAAAACGATAAGGCTAAGAATCTAAAGTTGTAAAGTTATTTCGATGAGATAATTAGGAAAAATGAGAAAAATGTAAAAGAAGATAGAAGTCTTAAGCAAAGCAGACTTCAAAAGAAGGAGAGAAGGAATAGGGCTGATGTTTCTAATACTTTTGTCACACACTAAAACTGAAGGCTAGATACTTAGGTAACTATGTGCCCACTAATAAGGAAGGCCAGAATGTGAAGAAAAAAAATAGGTAAACAAATAAGTAGATAAATCAACAGTCAAATCAACAATGCAATCTCAGCAATATTTGAAGCTTCAGCCATTTAAGAGAAATGACTGAGAACTCAAAAAAGATGACGTAATTCTGGACTGGAGAATGGCAAGAACCTCTGCTTGCCTTAAACAAGAAAAAGGAGAATGAACTATACACAAGCAGCTTAGTCTTCAGTTCTCAGAGAAAATATAAATACAGAACTTAAATTGATACAGAATTTCAGGTGATGAAGAGAACAGTCAGCACTAATTTGTCCAGACCAGATAATTATCCACCCAATGTAGTTTTGCTCTTTCACAGACAAACCATGGATAATCGGGAGAAACTGCTGTAAGATTTCACGGAAAAAACAAACACATGATCTTTTTTCATAAGAAAATGAGATTTAGATGAAATTAGTATTGCACAGCTGGTTGACAAACTATGTGAAATATCAGTTCTTGATATTTAATTGTCAAAACAGGAAGTATTTTCAATTGGGAACTTTCAGGGACTTTTGTGCAAGTCCGTCATTATTCACTGTTATTACAAACATCGTCAAGAACAGGATCAGAATTGAAAACAGGATGGAGAAATGATTGAAAGTCAACTACGTCAAATTCATTCAAAAAGTGTGTACAACGTTACCCATGCAAAGCTGAAATCAGATGCGCAAAAGCAAGGAGAGGACAAACTGCAATCCAAAAGTGGGAGAGAAACACTGTTCCAAGCTCCACATTCCAGCGAGCCGAGAGCTGACCATGACTCAGCAGTCTGATGCTGTTCCCCAAAAAGCACAGGTCGGTTCTGGGAGAGATGAAGAGCAAGGCTTCTATAGATGCCAGCAAAAAATTTATTTGATCTGCTTAATATCAATCTTGGTGTGGTTAATTTTGGTCACTGCACTACAAAAAATAAGATGGAGAACAAGACTAAGCAGTTAAGGAAGAATGAGATCTCAGGAGCAGTTAAAGAAATTGGATTTGTTTAATCTAGAGAAAAAATGATTAGATTTGATTTAATAAATCTCCCAGTAGGTGAAAAAGTGTTAAAAGATAGTGGATGCCGTTTGGGTTTTTTTTAATTCAGAAGTCTGTTATGGGGAAAGACAGACATTTTCAGTACAGGAACCACAGGAATCGTTCAAGAGCATGTTTCTAATGAGAAGGAGTTTCCCTCATTACTGACTGGATCTTAATTAACCAGGTACTATCAGAGGTGGTTTACAAGCATTTCAGGAATGGACAAGGGGAATGTGAGGAGTTCCTTCAAACCCTCAGTTTCCATGATTCCTGGCATCCCTTTCCCTTCCCTCTCACACTCCTCTCTGCATAGTAGTCAAATATGGTCCTGAAATAACTTTTCATCCATCCTTAGATTGCTGTATAAATAAATCCAATGACTGCTGTATAAATAAATCCAATGACACTTTACCATATACCTGAAATTAAGCACATGCTTAAGTGCTTTGCTCAACAGCAATATACTTTAAGCACATACTTTAAAACTCTGCAAACTGTGTCTTTATAGCTTTCCAAAGTCATTACAATGGTGACATGGGTCTAAATTATTGCTACACAGGAATGGAATTGCCTGCTCTAAGAAAAAGATCTAGAAAGGGGAAGAAGAATGCAAAAGAAGACTGTTAATTTTGTAAGAGGTTTTTGTTGTTTGGGGTTTTTTTCAGAGCAAACTCGTGAAAACAATAGTTCTGAATAGTCCTGTTTGAATTCAATTGCCATGCAAATTTTAGGTTCAATAATGTTTGCCTAGCATACAGGTGACTGCAGGCCACGGCACTCCAGTACACATACTTGAATTTCAGAACAAGCTATGTACACCTGATCAAAGCAGCATTATGCAAAACTAAAATATAATTTTAAAGCAGAAGGAAAGGGAGGGCCTCTGGATGTTTGAGGGTTTTCAACTTAAAAAAAGAAATTAGGTGGCTGCCTTAATGTTACTAAACATGACTGGTCTCATAGTGACTTTTTAGGGGGGAAAAAAGTCTATGACAATGCACATGATTTTCACTTTTTTTTTCTTCCCCACCCCTGCTACATCTTTTACTCCTACTTAACATACAATTTTTTTGAACCTCGGGTATAAATATTGACAGCTACTTCAGTTTAGTCAATATTTAGGTGTCTGATCAAAAGACCTTCAATAAAAGTCAATATCTGCATTTTCTTATACAGTAGGAAGGAAAAGAAATGCAGGATTGCAATTTATTATATTACCTGTCAGCATGCACAATCTTTTTTTTTTTTAATTGCATACTTTATGGTATGCTTAAACTGGACTTAATTACTCGCTGCATAATGAAATCTTTACAAGGGTATTCCAGATCGCATCTTTCAACTTGACTTTAATTAAAGAATGAGATGTCTTAGTAACTTCCTAATCTTGAATCACAGTCTACCATGTAAAGAAAATCATATTTAAACACAAAAAATTAGACACCATGTCTTAGAAAATCTGTCACCACTGGACTTTCATGGCAAATAGATAGGAAACAGAAAGGAGGACAGGAAACTCTTTATGTAAAAAACAGACCATCAGAAAATTGCTAGTAATTCCTAGTGTTCGTACAGTCACTGTTGGAAGTGGCATTATCAGTGACGTGTCATCAAGAAGAAGAATTGCAAAGCTACAAAGAAGACAAAGTAATTTGCAGAAGTACAGTAGGCCATCAATGATAATAAGACAGCTTTAAGTGACAGAAATTCTATGTATGTTCTTTACTAAATGCTCTAAAATGGCATTTAACCCCGGGGTCAGGTCATAATTTGACATCTTTTTTAATACATTAATGACACTTAGAGATCAAAATAAGAGTTTGATAACACATCCAGAATGACTTCTTCCTGACCAAGGACTTGTCCTTGTTTGTCATTTCTTGCCCCTTAATTTAATAAATAAACAAATAAAAAATCACAGCTCTAACTGAAGAAAACAGAAGCAACTATCCACTGCTTCATTAAAAAATAACAGCTTGAATGCACATTTTGGAGGTGGTTAATGAAACAGTTTCAACTAGGGTTGACGCTACCTTATCTAGTAGCAACAATGTTTTATAATATTTACCCCTCAAGAGAGAAGGAAAACTGCAAAGAATCTGATATTCGGGAATAATTTTGGTTTTAGTGTCTGCTCTGGACAACATTCACCCAAGTTAAAGCTTTTTCCAGGCTCCTGAATATCTTCAGACTAACTCAGTTAGCTCCAGCCTCAGCCAGCACGACTCTGGAAGCAACAGGTAAATATTCACACACCGACACCCAAAGAGAACCTCCAAATCCCACCAGTATTTTGCTGCATCAGTGCTCGTTTTAGCTTCCAAATGCAGAATCGTGTACCTCATTCCAAGAGAAACTGTGAGGCTGTGCATGTTAATTGACTGAAACTATTAAGATTTAAAGAAGCCTCCAGCTCTCCACAGGTCTGGTGAAACAATGCAGCATTTCAAAGGTACATGGCTGAAGCGTTAACTGAGAGTGCTTAATCTGAAACCATTTGACATGAAGTACATGGGAAATGTGCAACATGTGGATTGTTTAAAACAGAAAATGAGACTTTAGGCTTAGCCTTTAAGTGAAGCTCAGCTGTCATTAAGTATGGCAGGCAGGACTGGCTTCTTGCAGTGGTGGCATCTTTGGGACACTGACACCATCTCACAGCTTTGACATACTGCTACACTTATAAAAATATTGCATACCAACCACTTCTCTGCACCTAAGCTTTGACTTTTACACCTAAGGAAAGAATAGGTGAGAAGCTCTTTTTTCTTCTTAACATAAAACAATCCATCCCTCAAAACAAGAGGATAAAAAAAGAGGGGGAAAAGTATTCTAAATTTCTATCTTTTCCTCCTGTTAGCGCTCCTGAAAGAGCAAAACATTTCAAACCCTTCTTGAGAGCTTGTCAACTACAGCAATAACCAAATCGGAAAATAAGGCTGCACAGTTCAGGAATAATTGTTCCAAGTTTTGTTCTGTTCTACTATGACAAGTTGTCTGCTGGGTTTGCCTCTGTGGCAGCAGAAGGCAGCCCACTTTTGCAAAATCTCAATTATTTCTCATTTCCAGACAATAAAGAAAACAAGTTTGCTTAACTGTTCAAGCTATCTCTTTAGTTAATATTCCAGTGATTGAATACTTCTATTCATTCTGCAGCATTACAAATTTTTAAAATACAAATATTGAGCTTTCATTGTTGTTCTTCCGTATTTTTTGTAATCATTTACATCTCTGTAAACCAAGCAACGTATACATTTATACTGACTCGTTCTGAGAATTACAAAAGGCAAAAATCAGTGAACAATCAAACCAAAAACTTATGGCTATTATTGTTTCAGAAGTGTTCTGTTAACTCCTAACTTTTTTCTATCCTTGAAAATTATTGCTTGCTGGTGGAGAATGTAATTTCCAAATTGATAAAGGAGAACAAAAGAGAAGGAAGCCATTCTTTCATTGGAATGTCAAAAAAGGTCAATCATTTTATATTTCCATATAAAGAACTGATTAACATAGCTCAAGCTTTATGAAAGCATGACTGCCTTGGAGAAACCAGTATCTACCACGAGAAAAATAGCAAATCCTAATATTGAGTGCAATTAATAACTTGAATACAGGACCTATTATAAAAAGGAGACATTATTTTCTAAGCAATAGCCAAGCGGAAAAAGCAATGTGCTAAACCTCCTTCAGAGTGGTCTGAGTTCCCTTAAAAAAAAATCACTGTTCCTTCTCTCTAATCCCAGAGTTGACATTCCAAAATACACAAATACAGTAAAATAGAGTAAGTTCTGCTCTAAGGGTATCTCTAAGTTATACATATTATTAAAAAAAAAGCCTATCCCAAGTTGCAATTGCAATACTGGAAATGATGTTCACCTTCTAATAATAAAATCTTATGTGCATTTCACTGAGCACTAATAAAAATCTTGTAATAGCAATAACCATTACCCAGTAACTGATCACTTAAACCAGATGAAACTAAGTGAACTATGGGATAAAATCGTCAAGTCTTTATGTTCAGAAAAAACCTTGAAACTTGTGGAGTCTTAAAAGATCACATATATATAGTGTATATACATGGCTTTAAATACCTAGTGGCTTTGGATGTTAGACATTGCTTTCAAAAGAAAAATTACAAAACAGCCATGCGTGCCTTTATTCCTGCATTCCACAAAAGAGTAAACAATTTCATTGCATTTTTAGAAAAACTGAATATATTCTAGAATCAGCTGTGGGTGCAGAAGCTGTTCTGAAGGACAGGCGTAAGAGCAAGTTTTTCTCTCCCTAAGTATTCAAAGGTCCCATTTTACAATGTTTTAATTCATTCAGTTATCTGCTTCACTTTTTATCATCAACACCAATAACCTGGTCCACGTTTTTTTCACATCTTTTAGACTTATTTAATACATTTTTTTCATGGCTCAAAAGCCTTCTAGAAGTTTGTGACCTCCAATTTCATCTTGGAGCTCTGCAGCAGAGATGCATTTGCAGCAAGGAGCAGCACCCAGGAGAGCTGGAGTAAGCTGGCATTGTTGCATTTACCTACTTAACCATTTTAATAATGTCAAGTCTTGCCTTTAATGGGCAAGTCTCACACATCTGTTCCCTGGTCACGTGAGTGCCAGTCATATGAGTGCCAACACAACTCAAGGCTAAACCTCAGGCTCCAGGAGAGATGCAGGTGTCTGTCACCTGCAGCTAGAACAAGGGATGCTACCAAAAAGTCGAGCCTCCTCACAGGCTCAACACCATGCTCTGATGGACCTGTGGCTTTGCGTTTGGTCCCGCCCTCCCTCCGACACAGAGTTCACACCAAATGGGTGTTATGACCCCTTACACTGAGCTTTAAATACTGAGTAAAACAGCACACAGCTCTGAAGCAGCACTTCATAACCTGTGCTGCCACTGCTCCCCGCTTGTGCTCTATCCTTTGTAGCACAGCCTCTGTTTTCTAAAGGTTTTAGCTCCTGTTTTTTGCCTTTACCAGCTAATTTGACCTATAATTAGGCTCTAAACTCATAGCAGCAGAGGAACTGATCCCTCTAAGACTGGGTGCAACCCAATTGAATGCACAAACCTCTGAAGACCCTAAAAGTTTGCAAAGGATCAGCAGAGGTAACGTGTAGAAACAGTGGAACAATGACTCACTATGAGTCACCCATTACAACAGAACGTTACAGCACCATTAAATCCTAAACAAGAATGACAGCACCAAAATACTTAATTTGAAAGCAATTTTAACTTCCTAGAGAAAATGTAATAAATGGACATTTAGCAATGAGATTAAAAGAGTACTACCTACAGCAACCTTTAAATAAACCTGCATAGCAAGCACAAATATTGTTGTATGAAGAAATGCCTTTAGGGATGTATATGGTGAGCAATACTTTTTCCTTGATTTTAATGGAAACAGCACTCCCTGTGGACATCATTATGGACAAAGGTGTGTTATGCATCAGGTCTCAAAACAGTGTGGGTTTTAACCTTCCTTTCAGTTCTGAAAAAAGGTTAAAATTCTCACATTTTCATGGCACGTCTCAACAGACTGGGGTAAAAAAGAGAAAACAGAACTTGAAAGTTGAATCACTAGATAAAACAATGTATCTGATGAGCCTTTATTTCAGTTCAAAATACTGACAATAGTGGACTTCTGGATCAATGAAGCTACTGCAGGAAATCCGTCCATAATTACCACTGTTGGCACAAAAATCTAACAGAGCTTGTGTATGGCCAGAATAAAAGAATTCTGCATTTATTGATAGTGACTGTTTAATTAGTTACTGAACGCTCAAATTATGGGAAAAGAAATAAAAAGTTGCATTTGGTTTTCTTGCTCTAAGCCCTGAAAATATGGCATATCATGTTATATATATATATGGTGTCCATCATAAAGACATGCAAATAGATTTTCCTTCTATGAAAGAAAATACTCTGTTTGATATGACTAAACAAACAGATACATTCCAAGGTTTTATAGCAATGGGCAAAAAATCACCATTAGTAGACTTATTGATATCAGGAATAATTTCTAAGCCTTTTTTAGAGTAAGGCAGAAAAAAAAATTCACAACACTTTACATCTCTTCAGACACAACTAAAAATATTAGTTGCATCTTCTCAGGGAAAGGGCACACTTCATTCCCCTCAGGAGAAATTCCAACTAACCATACCAAAATACCAAAATCAAGCAGAAAAAGCCCACACCTTAAAGACTGCAGATCTGTGAACAGTGCAGGCAATGAAAGAGCATGAGCTAAGTACTCTGCAATTTGTACATAAACACATTGCGACAGCTCCACAGACCTTTGTTTTCTCTTGTACTCTGGGTAAGATCCTCCATGACTCATGGCATTAGCTACTACTACACAAAAGACCCATTTATTAAAGAGAAAAAGAAAGCAACTATTTTCCTCCAAATTATCACTATATAGGTCGGCCATAAACCGACTGCAATTCTTCTTCCCAGCATAATATAATGTGTCTATTAAAATTACAGAAAATGGCTAGTTGTGTGTGAAATGTTTATCTCACTGAATGACGTTCGGTATTTGTCTCCAGATGGATTAGGTAAGCATATAAATAAACCACAGTCATTTATATAATCCCAATGTGAAAAGAAAGAAGACATCAGAAATCATTTAGTAAGAAACTAAATAGAACAAGCCCATGAACCCAGCATCACAAATAAAGCTACTTTCACATTATATTTACATCAGATACAGTTCTGATATCATATGCTGAAGACAAAGACTCAAAAAGAAGCCTGAAACACTCTATTCACAAAGTCATTTTGAAGTAGCCATTAATGTTAATATTTATTCCTTTTCAAGTTATAATCTCAATCAGCTGATTAAGCTTTCTCAGTTCAGAATAGGATGGTTTACCCGAGATGATGCTATAAGAATGAACAACTACCTCACAAATTTTACTTTTCCAGGAAAACATGTAGAGCAAAGGTGAGCGTAAAAACTTTAAACCAGCTGAAAGCTAGTTCTTCAGAGACCAGTTTTTGACATCAAAACAGATGTAACAGCCCTGAAAATGTACAGATAGCCTTCAAAAACCAAACTCCAATTTTCATCTGTTGCTTTCCTGTTATCTTTTTTCCTTCTCATACGATACAGCAAAGGCCTTCAATCTCACACACTTTTCTTGGCGGGGGGGAAATGATTTTCAAAACCAAGGTTTTAATACTTATTATAACATGAACATTTGGATCCAACAGGAGACATAAAGCTCTCCATCCTATCTGCATCTTCTGTGTTGATAGTCCTTCAGTCATACTTGCTGCAATGTGTTCCAAAACTCATCAAAAAAATCAGCAAAAGCTCTTCTAGTTTTTGAATTAAATTTATCTCATTTTTCATCCTAGAAAGGTGTTGATCTTCACTGATTTTTTGTTAGACTGAGTGTTAAGCGTTCACTCATTAAATAATAATTTAAAAGAATGGCAAAATACAATCTTACTATGAAGTTTGAAAGTAAGAAATGTAACTGGATTCTGTAAATGTGAAACCAAAAGAGAAGGAGCTAAGAAGTCAAAATAAAAACCACAATCTTCAGAATTTTTTGTTTAACTGATACAAATAAATTTGCAAAAAAATTCCTCTAGAATTTTTTGTGAAATGGACATATTCCTATTGAAATCACTCAGATCCAACAAAACTGCATTTTCTGATTAAAAATCGTCATTTGGAAACATTTAAATCCATTATCCCTAGTTCAAAAAGAGGAGATTCTACTTTACTATCTTTTAAATGTTTAGTCCATTTATTGAGTTAAAGCACTATTTAACTGAGCAAAGTTTATCCTGGGAATATTCAAAAGAAACAAAATGGGAAAATAATTTATCATGCCTATTATACTAACAAAGTGTTGGTATTCATGCCAATATCACCTATATATTTCTAATTCTTAGCAGCTTAGCAATAGCTAATAGATATTGAAAATATGCCATTGATTAATCTTGGACATCTTCCATTAGCATATAGTTTCTATCCTCTGATTTCAAACAAAATGTGTTAAAGCACTACACTTGCCAAAAGCAATTGCCTACTTAAACTATTTCTCAAAGTTATTTAATAACTCTTCTTATTAGGAACTCATTAAGGAAACTATTCAACAAAGTTTTAAACTTCTTTAATGTTTAATTGCATCTTTTATCATTAATTACATCTGCAGATAGACATAACTTTTTAAATCTTAATTTTCTCATTTAAGTCTGAAATAGAGTTCATTGCTGAATAAATTTTATTTTATTGCAAAGACAAGGCCCATGTATTTATGAACCTTCGAAAAGAAACCTACAGCTCAATCAGAATAAAATTCTATTTATCTACCGCATCATAATATAAGAATGAAAAAGTCAGGTTGGCAGCTGAAATTTTCAGTTGCATAGAAACAGTCTTTAAGATCTATTATTTATATGTTTTATAAGCTAAGATACGAAGACTTTTTATTTATAAATATCTACTACAAAAGTAAAGGCCCTGAACTTGGTAGTGAAATGAAAGACATTCTCATTCTCCTTGTCCACTACAGAAAGCAAACAGCACAGAGTCTGAGGCAAACATCTACATCTCCGTGGGTTCACCTGGGTCAGCAAAGCCCTTCCCACACCCTGGGTTCTGCCAGAGGTCTGCTCCTGTCCAGCCTTGGTGGACATGAAGATTGATACGGCGCATTATCTAATGGTAAGACTGGCATTCTACATCTCCAACACTAGAATAAACACGCTTCTCTTCTGGCTTAAATTCTATCTGCTGTGCCTTCACAGACAGGCTGCGAGTGAAGAAAAACGATCCTGACGCTATTAGGTCTTGGAAAGGTGAAAAACTGACTGATCTGACTGAGCGGCAGAACAAGCTCATGAACTCTCTGTTTATGAATATATAACTCATTCTGCAATGGATTTTTTAAACCACAACGTGGGAACGTTCCTGAGGTAACAAACAGTATTTTGTTCCATTCAGTAACACAAGGAACAAACAATACCTTTTTTTTCTTTGCACATAACATTTACCATAGGGCTGTTTTTCTAGTATCACTCATAAGTAAATTACCTGTTTCACTTCCTTTTTTATTTTCTTATTTCTGTCTTTTCCAACATAAGTAATCTGAATTGTTCTTTCTGCTACTCAATTATTTCCCCTTCCTGCATTATTTTCCAGTATGTTTTTTTTAGGAATTTTAGGCTTATAAATAGCAGGCATGAAAATATTAGAGATCCCACGACTGTACTTAGTATCTTTTTACAAATATAATTACCATTGCTATGTATGAGAGAGACCATTCTGTCTATTAAAAGCAGCTGCATGTGTGAAAAGTTCAGATATAAGGTGTTCAGCTGGAAAGAGAGAGAGAAAAGGGAGACCAAGTTCCCCATGATATTTCTAGAGATGGAGATGAAGAGGCACCAGTTGTATATAATACCTGCCACTGCTGTCTAGTCCTTGATACTTGAGGTTGTGACACAAGGATTTTGGCTGAAGACTTAACTATTTGCATTATGCATCCCCAAGGAAGGAAAATAATATATCACTGGGTGAAATATTAAGAGAATGTAACAGAACATCACAATAATGAGGAATGCTCTGTAATTAGGTAGTCCCTGCTACGCATGCTTGGTTTTCATGTGCCTATTTAGACATCCTAAAATGATGTAATGTTTAAAGATGGACATAGTATTGACATTTGCATTTTGGAGATTTTTTATTATTCCTATTCCTACCAAGTTCCAGCAATATTTTCAGTATTCCTACTATAGATAGGCTGAGCAGATAGCAGGAAGACTTTGAAATAATAAAAACATCCTTCACTAAATATTGCTCAATTGGCTGTTGCTATTTTAATATTTATTTTTTTAATAGTGAAGCTGCATAGCCAAGTCCAGGGGACTTAAATTCCTTTTGATTTATAAACATAAAAATCTTTTATCCATTTTCCCCAAAATATATTTGGGGAAACAGTTTCTTCAAGTCAGGCAAACATGGAGCTAACACTTCAGTTTTGACATGAATTAGTCTGAAGACAGACATTTTTTTAAGATAACAACTTAAAATTGTTCAGGGCTTGATAAAAATAAGATAAACATAACAGACTCTTTTTGATGTGTTCCTTCAAGATTATTTCTGTGACAGATTTATTATTCCTTATTCTCTGTGCAAAAGGCTCCATGGCTGATAAGGAAAATGAAGGAGACCATGGACATCTCAGTCACAAGCTTTTCTCTGGTGCTAGGAGTAACTTTACAAATTTTTCCTATTAGTTATCAAAAATCTTTTAGGCAATTTCATATATTTTGGCAAGTTGGCTGCTTCCAGATTTTTTTTTCTTTACTTCAGAGCTCAGAGAGATCAAGCTTACTGCATTTTAACGGAAATAGCACATGGCGCACTGAAAAACACAAAAATCTTTGCTGATATGTTTTTAATTGCTAAATCCCTGTAGCTCTTGAAGATTTTCTCTCTCCTGAGCCCAAGCTCACCACTGCCCTTCCTTCATTCACTTACACCATCAACCGGAGGACGCCCCAGCACGGGGGCTGTGATTTACGCACCCAGTTCTCCTCTTGTACCACTTTTATGAATCCCATGTGTCGTTTCTTCTTTGACCTCACTTCTCAAATGAAGAAATCCGCTTATCAACAGTTTCCAAAGTGCTGATTTACCTGTCTCTGATAGACAACCTTATACCAGTCGTATCTTTTTATCGGCAGGCGTTAAACCATGCAGCTCCCAGCTGGTGCAGCAGTGCTTTGTCCTGGAGAAATAAACACTCTTTTCAAGCCCAGCAATGGCTGGGACCTGCCCTGACTAACAAACAGCATTTCCTTCGAGGTGGCATCTCACTATCAAACAGTGCTAATTTCTGAAGATCTTTCTTGCTTCATTAAGGTTTATTAAGAGATTAACATTTAATCCATCCTAGTACATAAATGATGACAGTGTGGATAAAACTTCGAATCTCATTCCCTCTGGGTACTTTCAGTGCTTGGGTAGAATAAATTGCTAGTAAAAGTGATAGGTTAATGGTGCACCTGTTTGCTTATTTGTTTGGGGGTTTGTTTGGTTTTTGTGTTGTTTTTTTTTTAAAAATCAGAATCATTTGAGTAAGGACTCTGGAGTCTTTGAACAGATAAAATCTCAAAGGTTCCTTGTCTTTCTTACACTGCAACATTTATGGTAATTTTGAATCTTCAGATGATCTGTTTGCCTTTACTAAGGAACATATCCTATACATACCCATAACTAATGATTTTGCTACTTAAAACCAGGTTTCCTTATATCTGAATTTTAACATGATGTGTTAGGCATTGCAAAATACTGTGTTGAATTAATTTTGCCCTTTGCCTTATGAAAGTAAAAAGAAGCAGTGAACTAACACTTACGTCCTTGATTTCTCTTGCTTTCAAAATGAGACTTTAGGGGAAGAATAATGTGAGTTGGATTCTTTCTGATTGTCCAGTCTTTTGGCACACAGAGATAATACTTCAAATAAAGAAGACAATAGTAATGATTGAGTTTGCTGAGGAATCTTAATGTTATTTGAAGGCATGACTCCTGTGTTTGTAAATATGCTCTGATCATGATTCTGCACTCACATCCAGCACTTGTGTAGTTATGCTCATCTTTAATACTCCTTTCCAGAATTGTTCCACATCCTTTCCTCCATATCTATTCTCTTACTTTAAATAACCCACAGTACTAGACGACTCTAACCTCAAATGACCATAATAAAACACATAAACATCTACCCTGTAGAGCCAGAAATGCAGGTGCACTTGGAGCTCCTGTATTAAGACACAGCTTTGAAGCAGATAGTGCAAGAGCCAATGACTGTGAAAACCTTCTGGCACAGATCGCTAGTCCATGCCGAAATCCAAAAGCTCCAGCCACATGTACAGACAGAGCTGAAATCCGTACCAGCATATCTTCACTACGGAGATCCTGCTACATATGGATATCCATGCTGGCATGGCTTGGCATGCCTGTCACTGCTATAGCCTGTCACTGCTCTTCTGCGTGAGTGAGCATGCAGTCCAAGAGGACAGCTTCTCACGGGACAGGCCCTCAGGAGATGAGGAACCCACACTCTTCTCATGGAGAATAAAGGAGCATTCAGTCCTCCTCGCTGGATAAGAAAACGTTACAGAGCCCCTAGGGACCATTCATTACTTTTGTTCCTTACTCCAGTGTTTTCCATCTTCTATCCACCTACCTCACACCGTGTGTCCTGCATTCTCAGTTTTAAAAAAAATGGTAAAAGCATGCATTAGAATTATGCCTGTTTCAAGTGAAAACAGCTTAATTTTCTGCTTATTGTTCTAGTGCTTTGTATCTTTTTTATTTCTTCTAGACTTGTTTCTAGCTTATTTGTTCCATCTTACAATGCAATAACTTCTGTATCACAGAATCACAGAATGTCAGGGGTTGGAAGGGACCTCAGAAGATCATCTAGTCCAACACCCCTGCCAGAGCAGGATCACTAAGAGCAGGTCACACAGAAAGGCATCCAGGAGGGTTTTGAAAGTCTCCAGAGAAGGAGACTCCACAACCTTCCTGGGCAGCCTGTGCCAGGGCTCTGTCACCCTCACAGTGAAAAAGTGTTTTCTAATGTTTTTGTGGAACCTCCTATGCTCCAGCTTGCGATATCCATTGCCCCTTGTCCTGTCACTGGACATCACTGAAAATAAATATATATTTTTTTCAACTCTTAAAAAACAGTTTATAATTGTAAGAAATGCAGAACACTTAATTTTCCCCCAGGAAAATAAAGTCCAATGAAATATTGTGATAAATTCAACCATAACTGGAATCACTCTTTTTTAATTCACCCATGAGTCAGCATGAGTCAGTTCAATTAAATATTGGAAGCTACATTTCCATTAAATGATCAGACCACAGCTGGAGTTTATATCTTTAGTCAAGAATTAGTTGCTTTGTTGTATTTGCTAAGAGGACGATGCTAAGTGAAAATTTCAATAAGGCTTGTTACTGGAATTAAAACTCAAAAAAAATTATCTATATTTCATGTGTGATTTCATTAGTTAAAATCTCCACAGCAATGAATTTCTCTCAGATTCATTATATTAAGGGCCTTATTTGGCTATTATCTGGACTTTTGTTTTCAGAGGCCCAAGATGCAGGTAACACAACACAATTCTTTGCAGTAATGCATTTTTTTCAAGTATATTATATATATTTATATATACACATCTTTCATTTAGTGTAATGTTTGCCAGCCCTATTACTTTATACTGACACATACATTTGGAAAATCTCTTAGATATGCACACATTTTGTAAAATAGCACTCTACTGGGCACTCACAGAAGTTTTGTAATATTCTAGGAAATGACAGAAAGAAGGATTTTTAATATTTTTTCAAACAAAAACAAAAATGGAACTCATGGGGACTTCAGTGTTTGCATAGTTGTGCGGTCAGAGTCTTACATGTGGGAACACATTAATCCTACCAAGAAGAATCGTTAAGCGCAGAATGAGTTCATTCACAACCCAGTTTCTTGTTTTGTAGGGTTTGGTTTGCATTTTTATTAGAATAATTCTCTTTTCCTTAGGTCCTGGCCACCAGTAAATATCACTGCTCAGTTTCTCACTAGATGTGGGTTTCAACCACAAACTTTCAGTGGCTAATGGGCTCAACTCCTGAAAATCAATAACCTATTTTTAAAACTCAAAGTCAAATGTAGGCACACAGCGAGTGGGGAATTGCCATCAAAATACTCTGGACACAAAACAATCCAACAATACAGTGTTATCTTACTTAGCCTACAGCATTCAGATTTAGGAAGATTTTTAGTATCCTGTAATGTTTTTAATGCATATGGTTTTTATCTGCAACAGGAAACTCAGTGGAAAAGAGAGATCGGCAAAAATCTGAGATAGAGGAAAGGAAAGGTTCCTTCTAAATTTAAAACCAGAGTAGTTATTCCTGCTTTTTCCCTTTACTGAAATCCCCTAATACCACTTTCCCAATCTCCTGTCCCCTGCCAGGAAGCTCATATATCTCTCAACTTTGCAAGGTCTAACAGCTGCACACAAATGTACTGAAAAATGACAGAAAAAGTTATTTTTCATCAAATCTAATGCTAAATTCCTTTTTTTCTAATATAATCTGCATCTGAGCAAGCCAATCAGGTAATTTCCATTATCTGATATAAAGAACATCAAATAACAAAAATGCCAGAAATACAAGGAAGCATTTGAAAGACAGAGTCACAAGAGCTCTGAGTAGAACACCTTCACACAAACATGTCATTGGAGGTGCTGTATTTCAGTGGGGAAGGAATATTATCCCTCTTCAGGTGTTAGATAAGGCGTGGGAGTAAGAGAATGAAAGAGACCTTTCATATGAGAACACTGTTGGTGAGTCACTGCTATCATAAGTAGAGTAAATCCTGCTCCTTTTCAATGACTTCAGAAAGGCATTTGGGTGTTCTGGGTCCATTTACCTGCTTGTAGGATCCAGGGACAGGTGAGAGGTGGTGGGCAAAAAAAGAATGGATGGACCTTCAGAGCATTTTCCTACCACCCACTCTTGTACAGCTCACAATACTTAAACATTCTTTACTACATGCTCTTCCTATTTATTTTGCCAATGCCAGCCAATAAATTTCAGTCATCTTCTAAGATAACTACCTAGCAAGATGAAGAACAGTAAAACCCAATGCGGGCACTGACAGATTCAGAGCGAACAGATGCCCCATTAGTCTGCACCAGCCTCTGTAGCACTGCAGCAGTTTTGCATGTCCACACATAACTCTCTCACACAAGACTAAACAGGAAAACAATTTGGTAGTCCCACACCTTCATAGGCTTGTTAATTATCTAATTTCTCTCCTGGTTTGCTTTCCCCAGCTGAGAACTGCATCTTCCTCAAATAACTTATCTGGCATTATTTTTGGCTTTTAAGTCACCAAATGAGGTTGAGGAAGTACAAATCAGGTATTGGATAATAAGCAATGAAACTGCATTTAGTTGGAAGAGATTTTGCCTTGAATCGATCTGCTCAGTTACTCACATCCCTGAGTTAATCTTCTACTTTGGAATTTTTTATGCTTGTTACTAATATACATGAACCCCATGAAGGCTGTAATTCAACTGTGGACAGCTGCTCAAGTTTTTCCCTGACACTTTCTGAAGCTCTTTTTAGCTCAAAGACAGCAATAACCTTTATATTTTAGACATTTATATTAGGGATCCTAAATCCTCCCACAGGAAGAGGGATTTTACCCTGAAAAATAGTGCTTGGTGCACAGGCATAAGAATACAAACTCATGAACACACCATAATAGCAACCTGTACCAACAAAAAAGCAGACAAAGGTAAGAAATTCTCTCATGTGTAAGTAGCGTACAAGAAAAATGTTTCAAGACAGAGATTGCTTTAAATCATGAAATGCTGAAATTTAATGTAAATGGCCAATAGAGTTGTTCTTTATTAAGATATATAATTACAGCTCCATTTTAGCTGTCCTTTGCGACACAGATTACAGCAAGGTGTCAGCAAAGAATGACTACTACTATCTCGTAATGATACACAAGCAGCATATTGCCATTCCAGAATGCTTCCTGAACAAAATAGAGTGTTAATTGAATGTTAAATTTCGGGATTTGGCACTTGGGGGCTTCGACAGGACTGGAATGAATGGTAGCCCATGGAGAGGAAAGAAAATAATAGCTATCCTAATGCTGCTAAGTGCGCTGCAGACTGCTGATTCAAGGACGTATGCAGCAGTCAGGTGAATTTAAAGCCACTTCATTCACATCTGTACGCAGCAGAAATCATGCAAGGCAATGGCTTAGGGAATGTCTCTATGAATAACATATAATACAAGGCTGTTTCTTAAAGAAAGGGAACTGTCTGTGCTGTGCTCTGAAACACCCAGTGATTGGGCACAGCCTATGTTCTGTGCTAGCTAACACGCTGGCTTTTCTTTCAGTTACTTGGCTCTTGCTCGGTATAGCTGCTGCGCAGATCAGGGATGTTGGAAGTATGCTGCCTGGGTGAAGCGTAGCTGGAACTGCGGGATCACTGGATTTACAAAACCCTGTCTCAAGCAGCAGCTCCACTCCTGGAAGCAGGCTGGCAAGGTACACACAAGAAGGACATGCGTCAGCCCACACTTGTACACACATTTCCAACGCCCTGTAACTTCACCAAAGCCACGCACCTTGTCCCATACTATGCCACCTCCCTAATTTGGTTTATTAAAATATTACATAATATAGTAGCACACCACAGCAGAAGACTGCTTTTGACAACCCAGAAGCTCTGGGAATCCTGCCTCCTCTGCACGCTGGCAACTGTATTTGAAATCAGGACTTAAATTTAAGCAGGGTCTATTCAGTCTTAAGAAAATCCATGTGTGATTCTCTTCCCGACCTTGCTATCTAGCCACGTCAATTTTCATGTAAAAAGCATAGAGCACTGTATATTTACTACAGCTGAAAAATACTATTCAAAGCTACCCTTAAGTGCATTGTCTTGTTGAATCTCACTTTGCCTCACTTTCTCACACTTTCACTAAACGAAAGATCTCAATGTCAAGTCTCATGCCAATCTACATATACTTTATGTCTCAGATACATTCGTGCTATTAATATGACAAATAAGAATAGACAACTTTCTAGAAATTATGAACCAACCTCATAATGCATTCTTGTTATAATTTGAAGTATTTTACATAGTTTAGCAGGCATCAACCCACCAATTACCACCTTAAAGAAGTACATTGGGAATAAGAATTAATAGTTTCCTTTCATTCTAAAGGAATTGGCCAAAGAAAAGAGTGCAGTCTAGCTCTTTTATATTTTCATTGAAAAATGCTAATCCATAGCACTGAAGCTCAGGTTTCCTTACGATGACTGAAGAGCATTTACAAAACGTGAATAGTATTTGCATAGCCAGTGCAAAGACATGTAATGTCAAATCTGCATGAGATATTATTTTTTATAAACAGCTAATGTCTCTCTCATTATCTTCTTTACGAGTCTGTTGTTGAGGGGTTTTTTAAGAGCTTCATAATTTTCATTTGATAGATTATAAAAATAACAACTTGATTTGGATATTAGCTTAAAATGTTAATCACATTGCAGGTTGCACAGGACATAAATCAGTGCTATCAGCATTTATACACACTATGACAAGGTATGTTCCACTTTAAAGCATTCATTATATAAACTTTGTATAGTATGAAAAAATTTGATCTGAAATTGGAAATGTTAGGATGAGTAGATGGTGCTAAGTCTACTTAAACCATGAAAATTGGATCTGTGCCGTAGGGCAGCTTTTAGATACCTACTTGTTCTCAGGAGGACTAGCAAATCATGTCTAACCCTGCATCGTCTTTACCTATATACCACAAAGTATCGTTAAAAACCACTATGAAAAGACTTAACTTTTAAGGAGAGCTTCTGGTATTTGCTATATATTCGCATTTGTATCACACAGGATGATTTAGGTTTAATGATGTTTAATTAACATTATACTCTGGTTTAGTTCTTCCTGTATAGCAGTGAGCAGTCATGTTATTACTTGAATTCTCAGGGTTGTGTTCACTGGAGATTTATCTCATGTGATACTGCAAACAGAAACTGGCAGTTTTCACTTCATACGGTTTTGCAGATTCACAGTGAACAGTACATTTTTCTTCCTCTGTCTGAAAACAGAGCAAGATACTTGCTCACATTCACACAGCACGAGTGAACAGAGAGGGCTCTATTCTGTTCACCCTCACCAGGTTCAGCCTGGTGTAACTTGGCACTAGTACAGTAACTTCTAACTTACCCCTTTGTGCTGGAAGTAGGGTACCAAGTTCTGGGATTTTTCTCAGCTGAAGCTGGATGAAGTATACACAAAACAATTTGCAATATAATGAATGGTTTCAGCAGTCAGCCTTCCTTATTGCCTGGAAAACTAAATGAACCTACTACAGTTGTCAACTATATTTCGGATATTTCCTATAGTAAGTATAGTTCAGATAATGTTTGTACTGATTTAACCTTCTTTATTTACATATGGTAATTTAAGCAGCTGCTAAAAACATGCATTAAACTTATGCACATTTACAGTAACAAGCTGCAATAAAAGATGGCTTGTGTGTTACGATGTATTACTGTTAATTTTGAATTGATTTACGACTAAAAGAATGCTTTCCTACTAAGAATCCCAATTCTGTTCTCACACCAGTTGCACACTAATGTATTTAAAATGATTTTGGAACAAGTCTTCCCTGGAATAACTATGAGAGAGCAGATCCAAGTCCAATGCAGAAAAAGAACATGCAAAATTCAAAAGATTAAGGGGGTTTTAGGCATTCCATTGAATCTCCAATCTCAGAGGCTCAGCGAGGCAAGCTTCATATTTTAGCAGTGATCTGTCATCTTTGGAGTACTTGGAAATGTGACTGCTCACATGCAAATTGACTCAAAACCAGTTTACCCCAGTCTGTCACACCTCAAACACTTCAGATACAGCACTTGTACAGTCCAGCCACATAGTGCTGCAGAACAAGCTCTGTACTTCCCAGGCACAGGGGTTACAGCTGACAGAATTTTGCACAGAGGCACATGCATCATTTTATGCCTCAGTTTTACCATTCATAAAACAGATTCCCTTAGTGCAAGCTCCTCTTCAGAGATCAGTGTGGATGCTTTAACTTTATCCCTAAACAATTCTGAAACTTTGATTGAACCATATAAATATCCATTCACACATTACTTCAATAAATAATTACTTCTTATAACTATTATAAATTAGGAATTCAGTAAATCAGTTTTGCCGCTTCATTTTCAAACTCCATTGGAAGAACAGACTGGTATGACACTTTTAAGCTGAGGAGGGTATTTTGTCCCTGGTTTCTATTTCAGTCATTTTACCTCACCATTGCTGCGTGAGGTAAATAGATAATTCAGGAACCAAATCATCCTAACAGAGACCAAAATGCATTTTATGAAGCTAGGAAGCCCTGAAGGATAGCAGAGAGATTAAATGACTGCTTTTGTTCAGCTCAATGCTTTGATCTGCTGGGAATCTTTCCACAGGTTCTGGCGGCAGGTGATGCACGCATCTTGTGAACGGGCTTACCTATTGGCTGAAAGAAAGCACCAACATCTCTTCCTGCCTGGTGAAGTTTTGGGTATTTTGGAATTTGGGAGTCAGCATAGGTATTTCTCATGCAAAGAGGCCTGCTGGAGTTGGAGGAAGCTTAAAGAAAGGCTTTGGGGAAGCTGGGTGTAAAGGACAGAATGTTTTGACATCTGGTGCACCAAGATGAGCGATGCTGCTTCACCACCACCCTGACCCACACCCCCAGTGACCTCTCCACCAGGCGCTGGCACGTGAGGTGTCCTACACATCCCTGCGATGGAAACAGGTTACACTAGAGAAAAAAGTAGGTGTACAAGAACAGCAAAAGGCGAAAGGATCAGGAAGAGACTCTTGACTCTGCAATTTACTGCTAAATAATATTTCTAGGTAAACTGATAAACTTGCCCCACCACACATTCCTACTTTGCTCACATGAAAACTGGAGCAACTCACAGCCAGTCTGACCACGTGAGGCTGGAGCGCACAGCATCCTCTGCGCTTGTGCCCTTCTTCAAAGGATGAAGAAGTCGGATCTCTCTTCAGGGGGCACAAATGTTTTCGGAGGGGACTAAGGAGCACCAGGCAGAATGTTGAGAATGGCTGGGGCACTATGTGCTCTTGAGGAACACAGGTGGGACCCACCTGAGCGGAGTCTACAGAGCTGGCCCACAGAGCCCTTCACACCGTTGTTGAGCAGACGGAGGTAAAACTCCTCAGCGTTACTTTGTCTCCCCCTTCCCTTGAGTTTTACAGCAAAAGGTGCATGATTTAGGTCCATACTGGCTAACCACTTGAAAAACTAAACCCACTAATATTTATTATATATAGCCATGGTGCATTTTGCCTTGTGCTGGAACCATCTCATGGAATGCTAATTTTGAGAGCTATCTCCCTACAGTGAAAATGGGATAATCAACGAGAAATTATATCAAACCAGACCTGAAGTATGCAAACAGACAGGAATGGTTTGTACATTCCAAAGCTTTGGCAGATCTGCTTTTATTCTGAGTAAATGATAGATCTGCATATATTTCAGGCAAAATGAGGAAAAGAACTTCAATATTTATTTTGACTGTCTAAGTATTCCTAGTTATTAAAGTTACTACTGTGGATGTGAATCACAGCATTCAAATCTTATTGGTGTGAATTTACATTTCTTACTCTGCTTTACTACGATAAATTAAATCTTGAAGGCACCAGTAAGGTGGGGTGACAGAGAAAGAAGCCAACGAACTACTGGAGTCATTGTGAAAGGCAATCTGTGCAGGGTAAGCATGACTTTTATTCATAAGCAGTAGAAGTGAAGGTTAAAAAAACCTCTATAGATGCTAATTAGAAATGATCAACTCAGTCCTTCACAGGCATATACACAGACATGTAACTTCAGCTGCTTGCAGTTCAGTGCGTCTCCTCACGTCCCAGTCTCTTGCATACAGGTTAAACTCAAGATGTAGCACTTGGCATCTTCTGCAGCCTAACTGCCTTGAAAATATAAACCTCACCTCAGTAAATATGCTCTGATCTTTTTCCATCCTTCTAGAGAAGCTCCTATCAAAACTTCTCATTGAACCTAACAGTCTCCAGATAAAGCAAAATCCTTACTCATGATTACATCGCAGTAACACATTTTCAGTTGTTCTTATTTTCTTTTATGTAGGAGGGGTTTTTACCACCTCCAAGAGAAGCAAGGGTGGCCCAAATGCCTATAATGATTGCTATTGTAACTAGCCTCAGTGAGCACAAAGCCATTCACCTGAGGGGACACACATTCACACAACAAAGCTAATTGGTATTCTGTTTGGAATCTTATGCTCTCCATTTTTATTAAAAACATTTAAAAGGTATTTATTAAGTAGAAAGAGAAGAAAAACAAAACAAAACACTGGATTAGCGAGACAGTGCAATTACAGCAATGCTGAGTTCACAATAAGCTGCTGTCAAGTCTTCCAGTGGGTGGAAAATTGAAGAGGGTTTTATACAGCCTGTCACCATCCCCTGTCAGGCAGGTAAGTCGCTCAAACAAAGACTCTTTTCTTGTGTCTAACTTCTCCAGGGCTACTCTGCAAGATGACAGTCTTCAGTTAGTTCACAACTAGAACACGTTTTCCCTCCCAGCGTGAAAATTGTTGCTCCTTCCCCAAAAAAAACGGAGAGCTGAGCTCTCTCCTTCAGACTCCTCTTTCCAAGCCTGGCAGGTAGCGCGGGGGCTCCCCAGCCCTGTTGGACACAGCAAAGGTTTGCACCACCTCATGCCTCGGGGATTTTTAGCAGCAGTTGTTCCTGGAAATAGACACTTCGCTGCTGTTTGCGTTATGAAAAGCACCCACTAGATAACCCAGCAGAGTCCTCTCTAAGCTTCGTATCTGACAACCATTGCTGAAGTGCTAACAGAAATTTTGGAAATATCACCATTCCTTTCCCCCAGGTTCTTATGCCAGGAATAGCCAGGCAGTAACAAAACACGAGATGGGTGTAGATTTTTGCCTTTAGCTTGAAGCACATATTTAAACTGCTTGTAAACAACAGGTGAAAACAACAGCCCACCTAACTACAGTCCTAAGGTAGCTAAATGAGGCAGATTGAAAGTGAGGGCTTCAGACACATTTAACGAGTGAATGTTGATGCTTCCAGACCTACAGGCCAGATGGTCCTATTTCTACAAAGCCCAAGGATGGAAAAAAAGTAAAAGCCTCCAGGTGTCTACTGTACATTTCAATCTGTGATAATATTCAAGAAATGACAAGTCTGATAAATTAAAACCCTAGGAGGCAAAGCCAAAAGCAAAGAGAATTTATAGAGAAGATATAATTTATGCAGTGACTTATGGAAACAAAACAGCAATTAAAGCACCTCTCTACAAAAGAATTGTAGTAATTTTATTTAATCTGAAGATTGTAATGCTTTTTTTAAAAAGCTAATCCAGAGGAAACTAGTATTTGCTAGCCTTTACCACTGCTAAAAGTTGTCTTTCTCCTTTGGATTTACACCACCTGGCTTGTCCAGTTAACACCTGTTATGTTGCATACTAATGCGTATTATTTACAGTTTGCACTAACATTGTGTATGGCCTTGCTGCTACAGTACGTCTCAACCAGATGGATCCTATGCTTCTGCAGAACCCTACTGCAACACAAGAGGGACACTGCCCGCACTTCACCACGGCTGACTCAGAAAAAAACCTGTTGCAGAATGATGACCTGGCTGAACCATAATTTGGGGATATAGCATTTTAAACACCACTTTAGACAGGTGTGATTTGCTGGTTTCAGTTTAGCTACACAAGTTTCATCAGGAAAGCTTTTACATTAGTAATTCTTTTAAATTTAGAAGAAAAAAGGTTATTGCTTCCTTGATTGAAGATAATATTGCCTGAGCTATGACATACCTTATTCCAAGTAATATAAGCAAGGTGGTCTGACAGCAAGAGATTTACTTCTTCAAACATGCGGGGAAACACACTATTGAACTTGCTAAAAATACCCATGTGGGTAATCTTATTCCAGCTTCAGTGCTCTCTAGTTTCGATCCAGCAAGGTTTTACTGCATATCGCTTTTGTAACATGCAGTCTTTCATTAAAATTCCAAGTTCTCAGAAAACAGGAGGTTCATTATTTTTCAAATTTACCTAAATTTCAATATGCTGGAATTACTTATCACCAGGAAGCAGAAGTGTTGCCACACAAATAATCACTGACTCAGGCATTACCACATCCAGGCAAGGCATTTGAAACAGAAGCCCACTGAATTTGGTCAATGTTATTGCAAAATCAAAGTGAAGGACAAAAAACTGATGCTCACACAGCAGATGTGAACTCGGAGGACTCGTGATATTCCAGACATGTATTTGAAAGTTACTCATCACACATGCTAGCAGGGAGAAAAATAAGGTTTTTTTCATAAATGACACAGAGACCCACAGGGGTAGAAAGTAAAGGCAAAAGAGTCAGACTATGATAAACAGGACCTTGTTTTGAGGCATAATCTCCAAAGGGAAGAAACAAGATACTTTTGTGCAGTCATTGGTATAGATGCATGGTGGGAAAAGATTTGATGGTTTCAGGAGACAACAGCCAAAGGAAAAAAAAAAGTAGCATACAATAGACAACATCCTACACACTACCTAAAGATCATTTATGCTCTACTTTAAATTTTCTTCTTCTGGATTACCCCAGGACTGAGACCACACCTAAAACTGCAACCAATTCTGGAGACAGTATCATACCTGAGGAGAAGCGTGGGAGATGCGATGCTGCCTCTCAAACCTGGCAGCTCCCTGACTCCAGCGCACAATGCAGGTCTCTGCCCAGAATTCAGGTGCTCTGGAGGACTGGATGAGCTCCCCTAGTGTTTTGTTTCATGGAGGTTTTGTCTGCTTTTTTTAGCTCGTCTAAGGCACAGTGGATGGATGGACTCTGAACTCTCACTGCCACAGAGACACTCCCTGCAGAATAAGTTCAAGGAAGAGCATATGGCAAAACACCCACCCCACCACACCGACTAGTCCTGACGAGCACACTCAGCTCAGTAATGGCAGCCAGGGAAACACAGCAGCTCCCACATACCAATGTCTTCTTCCTTTCCATCAAGCAGGACGTAGCAACAGAGGAAAATAGAGCCTTCAGATAGAAATGTTGTGTTATGTTGTACCTGTTATACCTGGTGTTGTTTATCTTTGACCTCCCCACTGCTTTTCAGCATTATGCTGCAAGTAGGGGAAGGTCCTGTAACAAATAACTGGGAGCAAAACTATGCGCAGAAGGGAAGAATCATAGATTTTAAAGCTGCTGGATTTTCTCGGTTATCTATTGGAAAAATCTGATACTTTGGAATTCAGCACACTCACAGCATGTTCCTGGAAATTACGAAATTTCCATATTCTATTGTAAGGTGAGTTATAAAAGTAGCATCTTTTGACTCTACAATGAACTTCAGGGAAATTAGCTGTCACTGCAGAGAGAGCTGACACCAAAGGAACACTGTAAACCAAGACTCACATAGTAGAGGTTCAGTGCATTGCTTCCATAGCTGCCTCCCACAATTCTTTGGTTTTCTTCCTTTTATCACTTGAAAACATGTATAATATTTAGCCACTATTCCTGCATGCCAGTTCAGTATGTGTGCAATCACCCTCCCTCTAGATTCATAAAGTCTCTGATTAAAGACTCTCCCTGAGCTCATCTCTATAGAAATGCAGCTATTGCACTGCTTTAATTTCTCCTGTTCTCCCACAATGCTGCCCTAATGACACCAAGTTTGAGATCTTATTAGAGTGGGGGGGGTTGTTGTTGTTTTTTCATTTATTTATTTATTTGCTTTTACCCATCACTTTCTGGCTGCATTCCTCCTCTCCAGAACTAGATTTTTTCCCTCTCTATAAGATGCTTTGATGACTGAATCTGCAAACAGCTGCTTAGACAGAAAACATTAGAGGTGACAGTCCCCTTAAAACTCTCCCAGCAATGAATTACTATCTCTCCCAAGGCTTAAAAACACACACTAAAATCATCATCTAGTTAAATAAATATTAGGAAAAGATTAAGATGATTAGAGGATATTATTAAAGGGTAATAACTTTGGTTCTAAACCCACAAAAAAACTGAGGAGGGGATCACAGAACAAAAGTAGAAAATACTGATCTAGGGCAAACCTCAGAGCTGCAGCACGATCAAATATTGCACATAATTCCTGCCTAATCTGTCTTTAATGACCTCCAGCAAGTACTACTCCAGAGCCTCTTCAGGAAATCTCTTCCTCTGCTTCACCATCTTCACAATTAGAAGATAGCTCCTCACATCCACAGCACCCCAGCTTTATACAGTGCAACATAATGACATTAGCAGCTCCATAGCCACAAAAACAACATAAGAATAATTAGGAGGAACATACACAAGACCTATAATAGTCTTTAAGCTACTTCATGTATAGTAAGTGGAAAAAATGGAAGTGCATAAGGAAAAATGCATGCTTATGACTTTTACCATGGTAATATCGAGCTGCCAAACCAGCCGACTGACGCTGCTGTTACTTGAGACCTGAGTTGTGTCAAGATTGTGACATCCCGTGTTCAGAGTCAAACCCAGCATAAGGGCAACTGGAGCTGTTCTTGCTGCTACCTCAGCTGCAGCATAAGATCTGGGTCACTGTATTTTTCTAAGTCCTGAAGTCTGTAAGTTGATTCAGAAAATGAGAAAAAGGCCACAGAAACGTCTCTGAGCTGCAAGAAATCTGGCCAAGGTTCTGTCTTGTAAAAACATGTAAAAACCAGCAAGGTGTGCTTTAATAATAATAGGCTGATGCACATCTTTACCCAGATCACAAATGATTTTTACCTTTGAATATCCCAGAATCCACTTATTCATTTCAGCAATCGGGGTCTCATTTTGTTGAGCGTCAATATCTATGATTTTATAAGTCACTGATTTTTGAGAACCATAATACAAACGTTAACAGTATCTTATGTCCCTATTCTTGGAAAGTAACATAGCTTGGCTACTTAGAATCAAATTCTTATTCCTTTATCTCTGCTGAAAAACACTTTATTTTACAGATTATTTCACAGTTGCCAGATTAGTTACACTATTCATTATCTCACTGCCTTCCTGAAACTAAATATAAACAAAAAATTTCTCCGTAAAAAGGATTTTATCTTTTTTTAGACCTTCTTTCTTTCAAGGTCCCAAACAGAATAAGAAGTGGAAGCTGGTGTGTATTTTGAAGAGATTATGCAGACTGCAGATTTTCCACTGCTGTTAATGCTTACATAATCCATCTCCTTCTCCTTGATGTATCCGCAATCTTTATAGACCAATAAGATACAGAACTTCTATATTGGCATTTCCTAATGAGCAGAAGCATCTGTCTGAGAAACTTGTAAACAAGCTTCCCGAATGCATTCTAAAATCTCAGTTTTCACTAAAGTACTACTGGTAGCATTTTTTATTTTTTTTTAAGTTAGAACTCTGCTATGCTTGTCCTGGAAACTTTCCAATCCAAGGAGCGTAATCCCTGAAGATGTATCCACATGTATTGTGATGAAAATCTGAAATTACAGTTGATGTGACCTTTCAGGAGCAGCTCTCTCCCTTTTCTCTGATAATTCTTCAAATGACATCATCAGATAACCCATTGCACATCAAAGCATAAAAACATCAGTAATTTCTTAGGTAATTAATCTAACAGTCTGCTAGCAGCCAAATATAATAAATGCAATGAAGTCCAAACAACCTACCAACCCAGGCAGCATTCTAAACTAGAAAGTGAGGCATCTAAGAGCTTTTATGGGTCCTCCAAAGGATTTTGCAGGCTATCTACTGATTATACTTCACCATATATGCTTGTAAACAATGACCTGACATAGTCCATTAGTTTGATCTGCTATTAATCAATGAAAGGTGAAATACAGCTTTGAATATGCATTCCCTGTGTTCTAATTGCTCATCTTGCAATTGAGTCAGGTAAGGAAAAATCCTCTGGGGGTCTCAAAAATCTGTAATATGCACAGGGAACTACTGACCAGGAAAATAAAAGAGATGTTGGACACAGCTGCTCAGGTAGGTTTTCACAGATCATGGCATCCACCAAGCAGCTGGACAGATTATTTAGGCCCATGATGTCCAAACCTGAGCTAATAAATCACTACAGTTATTATGCAGTCCTTCTGTTATTTCGCACTTGATCATCTCAGAACACGTGCAGGGGCCCCAGGCGTAGGAGCTCGCTGGCAGAGCAACCTTAACTTTGCATACAAGTTGAAGAAACTAAACACTTAGCATATATAAATACATCTCCTAAGTAGAACTTCAATACTTTTAATAAAGGGATATAATTAACATCAGACAGTCAGAACTTAAGCTACTTGCTAAGAATAGAGCAAATTGGTGATGGCATTGTGAGCTAAATGTGGCTCCATTTGCAGTGAGAACAGAGAGAAGCGAGAACAGGGCTTGGCATCCCTCAACAATGAATTATTGGGCTATACAGCAATAAACTTAACACTTAGGTTGTAAAAGGAACCGTAAATGGAACCACAAGACCCTGATTTATGTACTAGATAGAATCTGTTTTGAGATCTAGATTAATTCTTTAATAAAGATGCTATCCATCACTGAAAAAGACCTGCCTTAGTTGTTTATTTGCCTATCATGAACAAAGAGTGTTAATTATGTTGTTTCAAATATAGTAGATCTTCCCTAATACTTACAGTCTGCCACACTGCAATATGTCTTATGCAAGAACGCATTATATTTTCAATTGAAAATGACTCTACCAAATTGAAAACATAATTTTTTGTCATTGTAAGTCATATAATGTATTACAGCTTGCACTGCTACAGGATAGCAATAGAAAAAAATTAAATCTATTTTTACTGAAAAAAAATAAAGTAGTATATTATTTCAATTATCAGTAAAACGAATGTCACTAGGGATGAAACAAAGCTAAGGATTAGTTTCAGGGATGTCAAAGTGTCAGCAAGTTTTCTCAAAATATTTCTGCTTCTGCATACAAAAGTATAAATGGCATAAGTTGAGACATTCTCACCAGCTTTCTATCACCTTCAATAGAAATGTCATAAGGACAGCAGTTCATACACAATCCCACCCCATATTTATTTTAGTTATTAGCCCTCTAGAGGGCAGGTTAGCTCAGTGGTTTGAGCGTGATGCTGACAACAATGACAACACTGAGGCTGCGGGTTCGATTCCCGCTTGGTCCCCATGTGTTGCCTGGTCTGGTCGTCCTTGCCCATGACAGGGAGGTTGGACTAGATGACCCCTAAGGTCCCTTCCAGCCTAGGCCATTCTATGATTCTTTACTAGGACAAATCCAAACCCTATCAAAATTAGAACAAGAAGAAAGGATTTATCCGATCACAACCAAAATGGAAGGTGAGCTACTACTTATTGCTACTTTTGACTTTTCCCATATTGCAGCTGAATGCTACAAAATAAGAACTTCTCCAAACCCAATGTATCCCTGCCAACTGAGGCAGTTACAATGAAGCATCCAGGGATTTGCCAACTCGAACCTAGGACACAGCTTTAAAACAATTATAGTTTTCTCATTGTTACCCACTGGCACAATTCAGTTAGATCTATTATTCCTAGGAATTTGAAATGTGTGAAAATGTGGGTTAAAAATCAATGAAAATTAATTTTACATAAGGTTTTAACATCAAACTTATATATATATATGCATTTGACCTAAAGAAAAAAAGCCAAACACTAGCTGCCAAAAAGTCATTCAGTGGAAGAAAATGTTTTGATCCTAAATCCATGTATTTCTGATTTGCAAAGTGGATTAATTCTATTGCAAAAGCATAACCTATTTTTTTACCTTATTACTTTCCTTTAAATCTCTGTTTTGTTCCAACCTTTTTGTGTAATTTGTTGGGTTAAATAGAAGTCAGGGGCCTAATTATGTAACATTACCTCAAGCTCACATTGAGCCTTACCCAAATATCATTGAAACCAATGAGTATCTTCCATTGATTTCAGTAAATTCTGCATTAGATCCATGCTCATTTCCTTCCAACCAATGAAGTGCCCGCATTTTCTCAATATCCTTTTGCAGGCTTCTTTGTTTGCTTCCCCTGTGATTACTACTATCTCTAAAAAAAAGATAATGGCTTTTGCTTTATTTTTTATTTGAAAACAAAGGAAGGCAGGCAATACTTTTGCAATACTTCTAGATCCTTTTAATTCTGACAATTATCTACATGGCCACTTTATTCTTGTGTTGGAGTTCAAATATCCAATTGTTAGGATTTCTTTATCTAAAGTGTCTGGGTTAAAAATCTTGTGATGACAAAACTGAGTATTCTAGCAGTTCTCAAGTTGAAAAAAAGTAATTTTTTGAATATTTTCCTCCATTCCATCTATGATTACAAAATGCAAGTGCTTGGTCTTATTAAAAATCACATATCAGAACCTGAAGTTTTCTGAGTCTCAGTAGCTTCAGCTTTGGCAGTTTTGAACAACTGTTCAGATAAGGTGTTTTCTCCCCTAATTCTCTCTTGCAGTCCTGAGAGTGACATCTTTTTTGTCACTGTATTGCTAGTTTTATCTAAAGAGTTTTATTCTCATTCCCTCCCAGGTTGTCAAGATTATGTTCTAATTCACATTTTCATTCTTTTGGCTTCAAAGCAATAGTACAAATTTGTGCATGTTTTTTGGTTAAAAAAAAGCAATACCTGGAAGTTTTAGTAAATCGTACTTCATGGGAAGTTATTTAAGTATAATTAAGTTTAAGTACATTTAAGTAATTAAGTATATTAAGTATACTTTTGTTTTACAGTTTAAAATCCATAAAAGCTTTTTTCATTAATATATTGGAATGTCCATTATAATTTGTCTTCTTCAAGAACTTCTATTCCCTTTAGAGTTCCCCTCTTTCTCTGAAAGAAATTCCAGTCAATGGCCATGTAGTCCTGATTGAAATATGCACCAGTTTGACCTTTTAATTTTGTTTTCATTTACTTTAGTGATAACAGAAGACTGATGTTAATGTTTTGTAGCTGGGACACCTGTATGTTGTCAAATCTCCTCTAATACATGGTGGTAAAAAGTGCTTATCTGATGCTCAACCTATACTCACACTATCCAAAATGTTTTTTCTCCTGATTTACATGATTAACTTATTTAATGAGGCAGAAAGAAGGTCTCATCCATTGTAGTTAGTCACAAGCAATGCAGTACTGAATAAACAGTAACAGCACATTAATCTCTCTGACTTTTCATTATTATCTACTAACAGGAATACATTTGTACCTGCTTTCATGGTTAAATGCACTTGTTTTCTGGTTTTAAGAAGGAAAGAAAAAAACAACTCCAAAATTATGACACAGCATGCTAAGAAAAGAATTTCAGATACTGTAGAAAGTGCATTAGAGCCCACGAGGTGCAGTTTGTGCAGAGCCATCTCTTAGAGGTCAAGAGGCCGTCTGACACCATTAGAGAAGGTTAGAGAAGGAGAGCATCTGAAATAGTTCACCCACAGGGAGGGGCGCATCAGTGCTCTCTCTCCCCTTTAGGCAGGGGTAAAACAACCAGAGATGAACAAAAGATCCTGGTCTTCCAAGTGCGAGCCATGGAAACTCACAGTCCTTTTATATGCATAAATGCATGGGGTTGGTCTGCCCCCTCCAGCTGTTGGCCCATGCTGGGTCCTCCCTCGCAGAACCAGATTCCTCAGAGGCTGAAGACATAATTAATTATCTATCATGCATTGCCTTCTACCATTTTCTCTCCGGAGAGGTAAAGAAAAAAATGGCCACTGATGCTCATACTTCCAAACTGCTAAAGGAAAAGATCCCTCCAGCCATGATCACAGCTTTTCCACAAAGGCTGCATCTCCCCACACTCTCAGACGGGTGGTGTGAGCCGGTGCCAATTGCAGCAGATCCCTTCTCGCAGACCCCACGGAGCACACGTGTAAAGCAAGACAGCCAAGGTTAAGAAATGTGCTCACATGTATCGCTGATAGTATACTTTTGCCACACATTTCCACAACATTGCTACTGGGAAAAAAGAAACAATAGAATGAAAGATATTACAAATCCAGGAAAACTTTTAAATTAAAACTGTGGTTTATGTTGGTTCAGTTATGCTTGGGCTTTTTAATTTATTTTTTTATTTTATTTATTTCCTTGATTTAAACATACACCAGAACCCTAGGTAGGAAATTAACATAATATGAAGAGATAAAGCATAGTTTTATACTCTCTTTATTTTCCCCAGAAGATATGAAAATCATAAGTAATACATTTGCCTTATACATTATTCAAAAATGTTTGCATCCTAGAAATTAAATATTAGGTAGATCTACCCTTGTGTGCATAAAAAGGGCAGAACTGTTGACCAGTAGTACTTTGAAGATGCCAACAAGTCTAGACCAGATTTTTTTTCCACACAAGGGTTGACATTTTTTTATACTTTTTTCTAAGGAATCCACAGGCAAAGTTTGAAGGAAGGAGTATAAAGTAAGGAAGTGAAGAAAGACAGTTTTCTATCAATTTTCATCCTTGTGCAGGGTTGGGAATCAGATTTTATATTGGGTTGAGCTGTCATTGATGCTATTTGTTCAGTCCCAATGCACAAGAGCAGGACAACAATCTTCCTAATCCACTGGACTGATGTAAAGAAGGTAGTGCATTTTTGAGTGATGGAGCTATTTAAGACAAAAAGAAGTAGCAATCAATAGGAAACAGGAATTTCTAAACCTAGAAGTCCAGTACAAGAAGAGAAGCTGAAGACATTGTGGGGGTGGACAGAAGGATTTTTTGGAAAGATGGGCTAAGGCTTGCTTTTGTTTATTTTCCAAACACATTGCAATAATATAGGTTCCTGATGAGGCAGGATGCTAACAGTTTTAGCAGTATCAAAGACAGGGAAGAAGAGTTCAACAATTGTTTCCCATCTACAGCTGTAAAGAAGATGTGCATACCTCTCTTTTCACTGCTGACAACATCTACTTGGGATGACTTGTAAACTGCTTGTACTCAAGATCCACAGCTTAATAAACCCTGGTGCTTCACATATTTTCCAGAAGACTGGAAAACTGTGTAGCTGTAATAACAGCATTGTAAATTATTTGACCTAAACACTCTTCCTAGGAAATAACCCAAAGACAAAGAACTGGTTGGCTATATGATAAAACTCAGAATGAAGTTATCTACCAGAAGCAGATTTGGGGGGAATTGAAAAGAGGTTCCACAAGAAAAAGCAGTAGATGGTCCTAGCCAAGATATTCTTAGATGATTTAGAAACAAATATTAAGTCAATGCTGATAATATCCACAGATGACGTAAAACATGACCAGGTGATAATCATCGAGGACACAGCAGTCACAGAAGTGCAGGCTGCCAGCCAGCACTATTCAAATAAGATGTATCTGAACACAGCCAACTGCAAAACTGTGCCATGCACGTCGAACATCCCCACAAAATGACAGACCTGTGTCCCTGAAGGGAGAGGTGTTCTGGTGTGTTAAAAAGTGAACTATCACCATGATAATGTGGTTAAAAATGATGCTTACTAGACGTATATTCTTCACTCTGGTGAAACTGGGTATAGATCTAGTATCCACTATTTCTCCTTAAAAATATTAGGAACTACAGATTATACCACAAGCAAGAAAGAATGTCTAACAGCCAAAGGCAGAGCTTTTTAGGCTCATCAGAAAGATGACTGGAAGGTGACCTGATTAGAGAGTGCTCAAGAAGAAAAACTGTTGGCACTAAAAGGCTGCTTAATCCAGTTGTGAAGCCAGAGTAATAACCAGTGCTTGGAAGCTAAGCCAGGCAAATGGGAATGATACATGTGTTTTAAAAGTGAGATTAGCCAGTTGAGCAAACAGAGGATGATCGGTTCTCTGTCAGTAACTATTGGACCATCTGTTATTCTATTTGGGTTTTTTTCCCTCTCTGACCACAAATTCCACTCTGAAACTAGGAAATTACTCAATAAATCTTTATTTTCCAGCGGAAAGAGTTTATTCAAAAAGTTCCTAACCAGCATTAATCAAGTCAGGGATTGTGCTATATACAAATTTCACCAAAGCTGAGCACAGAACTGTTAATAAAAACACCTAACACGGATAATGAAACAAAATATTTTTTTAAAAAAAGTGCCATATACCCTAGACTGAGAAAGTAACAACCAACTAGTATTACTGGCTTACACAGCTGCTCTTTTTATTGAAGAAATACAACATATATCTCTGTCCTGAACTTCTAAACTCATTCGCTATGGATGACCTGAGGAAATGTGTATTCATGGAATGAACAAACCAAAGAACCATACACATTGCACAATAACTCTAACTGCATTACATAACAATAAATCTAAATTAACCTTAACTTCATGGTATTCCAAAAGAATTGTGTATTAATTTCTGATTTGGAAAAGCTTTACCTGTCACTTTATAATCTCATATATTCTTGCTCAACCATTCAAAACAAAACTATTTTCCAGCTCTAATATTCCATCACATTAAAACAGTGTTAGAGACAGAAGAGATTTCATATACTGGAACTTTTCAATATTTTTGCAGTATTCATAGAAGAGACTACAGTTAGAAAAAAAAGAATGGAATAATTTTCCATAAAAGAATGCAATCTGATCCAATCAAAAACATCTTACAGTGGAAACAGAAAGAATGAATAATTTTGATTTTGTCAGCTGAAGAGGCAAGAAAGGTTGCATTTCAGCCTTAATTCTGAATAATAGAATTTCCATTCAATTTCCATTTATGTTTACATATAAACAGAATACCCACAAATGAAAGGAATTAATACATTAAATTAAAACTACTTGACTCCAAAAAGCCTCACACTGTCTTTTTTACTTCCAAAGAAATTTCAGGACAGCATTGTATGCTATTTTCACAGGACTTCCTGGCTGCATAAAAAATACTTATGATATTTGTAAAAAACATATCACAGATCATGTTAATACCATAGGTATGTGCAGGTGGTTATCACAGTTCCTTCACACCTCCCATTCCATCTATGCTGATCAGGTGATGCCACTACAGTGATCTTACAGGTCTTCAGTAATAAAGAGCTCTCATTGTGACTTGATCAGATAACCATTTGCAACTTTAGGGGTAAAAAGATTACATCCTCGATCTTCTATTTTCCTCAACTGAGAGTCCACCCAACGCATGAGCCGATACAACTGGATGCCTCCCAACTGTGTAAAGACAATTGCTCCTTTGCCAATCCTATGTCAGCATTCTACTACAAATAATCCACTACAACCAAACTGCTAACATGCAATCCACGCTACTAGGTTAGACATTTTCCTGCTAAAATAATTTGTTTTGTAGAAACTTGCAAAAAGAATTAAGGAACAGAAATACAATGCTAGAAAGACTCTTCAAAAGCTGATGCAGTTACATCATCAAGTAGAGTTTCAGTATAGTGATGCCGATGTCTCCCTTTGTTCTACTTACAAAAAGATAATAACTAACACTGGCATTATGAGTTTAATAAATAAATGCAAACCAGACAAGGTTTCACAGTTAGTCCCTGGGACACAATTTCACGGGGAAGTTCTGGTAATTGTGTACCATCTCTTTGACAGCTACAGAGGCAAATCAGCCTGCAGCAACTACTGTAATCCAACACGCACAGGCCAACTATTTAGTGCTACGGTACACAAACTTCAGTGAAAATAAAGCCTTGCACATGTTCTCTGCTTTGCTCTAATTCTCCATTTTTGCAGCAATACAGAAGGATAGGAAGAGTTTGTTTCAAAATCACATATGTCAACTGAAAAAAAATGTCTTTTCTACAGAAAAGACCCCAAAACCAGGCAAAGTCTAACACAGAAAGGTACAATTAATAGGAATAAGAATAAAGAGAGAATATTATAACAATATAGGATCAAAGCTGAGAATATAACAATCCACAAGCCCCAATTCTTTAGACTGCAGCATCTGTGAGCAGGCTGACTCTTCGGATAATAGGAGCTGTGTTTCTGGGAACTTGAGCCACTTGTAGCCTGAGGCTTCAGCCTGTAGCTCTACCAAGCTGGGAAAGAAGGTTTTACCTTGTTGCATAGGCTTGTGATAAACATCTTACATCTTGTAAGCCGTACAAAATTGAGATATTAGGATAGAATCAGACATACGTATAAACAGGTTAAAATACCCCCACAAAACATACGCTGTCCCACAGACGACTGAAGCCCATCTCCATCTCTGCTCGTTCTGCCTCATGTCTAGTTCCATGGGGCAGGTCAGGGGGTTCCCTCTGTCTACAAAATCTGAAACACCCCAGCGCTGGAGCCTCCACTGAACTTATAGGGTCTGCTTATGTAGTTTTAAATTTTGTTTTTAATTGCCATGTTCCATTTCCCAGTAGAGATCAAGGACTAACCAACAGAATGCCCCAGATCCACCTCAATAGTCTTTCACTTGATATTTTGGAATAAATTTCTCAAGGCTTGAAACAAAATTAAATTCCTAAAAAAAAACTCCTGAAAGCCAACCAAATAACAGTAACAACAACAAAACTTTCTGACACTTGCTGGAGGTGCAATATTCCTCTTCTTTGCAATTACTCTAGTGTTCAAGTAAAGAACAAGAAATATACAGGAAAAATTAAAATTCATTCCAGCGCTGCATTAGATACAGAGTACCCAGACATGATACAGTTATTACGTGCAACCATTTCAATTACAAAGACTGCTAAAGCATGTAATTTGACAGCCACTTCATACAGTATCTCTTCAGCTGATCTAGCAATAAGGATCAGGGCTTGCAGATTAAGTGTCAACTCCCAATTGCCTGCAAATGCTACCATTTACTTCAACATCTATTTTCTCATTTTAATTACATTGTGTCCACCTGCTAAAGCTGACTTTCTTTCGATGACAAGCACCATAACCCAAACATGCCATCTGAAAAAGAGTCAAGTTACTTAAAATATACATGATCTGCAGTGTGTTTCAAGCCTGTATTTATCTTCTGTGCAATGCTAGATCATCTTTTTTATGTTGCAACATGTTGTATATTGCTTAAAAATAATTAATATTATGACGACAGAAGTATTATCATAAGAATTATTTACTCTTTGGAATGTTAAGTGTATTTAACAGCCTGGTTAGCCTTAGTTTCTGTAAACAAATTTTGAAATCTGATAGTAACAGTCAAGGTCTATGGCAAAAGAGCTTTCATGATGTGACACCTAATTATAACACAATCTTAACTATCAAGAATATTAAAACTGTGTCAGAGATCCCAACAAATAAGTCTAATTAAATGCTTCCAATGGGAAAATTAAAATACTTAGTATGTTCAATTTTACAGTATTTAAAAAAAATATTTTCCCCCCCCACGGGTTCATATAGATTTGTTGCTTTGACATGTATGGAGTATCTCAGTGCACCAATAGCAGTAGCAGCCCAAAATATCCACATATTGTCCATAGAAATCACATTCTCAACAAGATATCATACAATGCAACATTTTAAAAATTTTTTTTCTCAAAAGACTTCCTAGGATTTTCAGCAGAAATCTTCCATTTAATCAGTGTCTCAATACTAGAGGTTTGTTTTTCCATGTATTTCATGAGAAAATACAGCTGTTCATAATTGTTATAAATATGGTAACCTTTACCAAGCAATACCGTATTTCTTGGCCTAAGCAAGTCAAATTATTGTAGCAATAAAACACCTATTCAGCTCTCAGCCACTGGGATGTGGTAATAGTCTTTATCTACAGACTTTTGATTATACTGCTGAAAGTAAAAGGAGGACCTATGTATTTTTATTTCATTTTTATTTTGCTGATTTTAGAAAATAGTAAGAAAGCACTTATCAAATGTGGACAAATTATCGAGATGCAAATTAAGCTACATGTTTGTATAATTACTGCTATGAAATGCTTTCTGCATTTCTGATGGCCATTTAAACATCAATTTGGTGAAATAAATAGTTGGATTCTAGAACAAACAACGACAATGCAATAAATTCATCCTCTGTTCAAGTTTTGTGTGAGGAAAGCACAGAGCAGGGAGAGGAGCAGACCTTATGTCCGCTCCTTTTCTATGATTTCTTGAAAGCTATGTTAGGTGCCCAGAGACCTTCAATCAGATAATTTAGGAACTTTGTGTCTGTATCACGCAAGTACTGATAATTTATTGCAAGCTGTGCAATCTTGCCTCATTCACTAGAAATAGAATATGCAGTATCACCTGAACACAACCTACTGGCTATAACTAGAGTCTGGTGCAACAAAACATTTTTCTGGGCTCATTTTTCTGTGTGTCTCTAAACTTGACCTGTTTCCTCACTATTCAAAATTCCCTTGCTCTGGCTTTCACCTGACTGTCTATTAATGTTTATTGCTCTCTCCTGCCTTACCTAGAGTCTGTTCTAATATTCGTCAGTGGTCAGTTTTCAGTATTTGACTCCTCCTCAATCACTTGGTAACTTCATTCACACATAGGCTTTTATTTCCAGTACCAGCTTAATGTAGCACACTCACAAGTCCAACTCAGGCACTTTTCTTTCTGTCTGATCACATGTATCCTCCAGTCTCAGCATCAGCCATCTCCAGCTCGTCATCAGCATGTCAAAACCTCCCCATTTGCCCATCTCTTCATCTAAAAGCTTCCCTGTTCTCTGTTTCCCTCATCACAACTGCAAATTATGCTATTTTTCCCTGCTGTTCAAATTTGTAATCTCAGGTTTCTCTCCCACAGTCTTTCCCACGTGCTTTTTCTCCTTCGATGTGGTTGCTGCTAAGTGTGCACAGCCTCACACCTTCACGCTGCTGAGGCAGGAGGTGAGGGTGCCCATTTCACCCAAGCCAACAGTGGTGAGAAGGATTCAGCTGTTTTCACCTGATCCTCAGCCACCCAGCAACCAGAGCAGTTGGGAGTCCTGGCAGGCACCTCCATCTGCCCTCTCTTCGCCAGCTGAAAGTGTCCTGCCCCGATTTCTGGCCATTTACATCGTATAGACCTAGAAAAAAATTTCATTGTCCCTACCAGGAAAAACTCACTTTAAGACTATATGTGTTGCCTCCACTCTGTACCCAAGGCACTGCACAGTTAAAAAGCACTGAGGTGCTGGTGGGCACTACTGAATACTCACGATTTGGCTGCACTAGCACATGTCAAGGGACAGCTGGCACCATTCCCTGCCATATCTGGGAGAAGGCACCAGCTATTTCTGTTACTGGGAAAAGAGAGGAACAGTAGTAACTGTTTTGTTCTCAGCTTTCACTGAGAAATGCTTTTCATCTCCATGGAACTTTTGGGGATCACAGAGTATGAAAGGCTACCTTCTTCAGCAGGTTGGTTAACAGCTTTCAAGTCAAGTCTCTCTGATTCAGTGATTTTTCACTTGTACTCAGTTACGTTTCCAGCAAAGGACAACAAGATCTTTTAGCTCCACTCTGCTGCTTGGCTAAAGACTCTAGATTTAGTTGCTTGCTATGCAGAATAACCATGGCAATAAAGAAGTTGTGATGGCTATGGGTTGGGTTTTTTCTCCTTTATTGAGCTGACATTCACATTTTACACTTCCAGGCTGCAAATTTCATTTATCTCTCCAATGTGTCACCTTTAAAAAAAAAAAATAATTCCCAAACCAGTCCTAATACTCATTAAAATTGCATTTGTAATTATTGTTTTCTTTTCTAATCACTTTTAAAATCAGAATACTGCCCATGGTGCTCCACTGTTTCAAACTTAGCATGCTTTCCTAAAACATGTTCTCTCCCAGCTTGCTCTTGGAACACATGAAGCAATCCTGGTTGGCTGCTAAATGCAGCCTCTTCCTTTTAGTAAAGTTAATTGGAACTTACTGTTTCAGTCTTTAATCCATCCATAAATCCTTTTAAAATATAGTTGAAAGAATTATGCGGTACTTTCTCCCCTTTCCTTAACATCCCAACTAACACTAAACCTGACTACTCACTTGCAACTGTTTTATTTTCTTAAAGAAAGGATACCTTTAAATATTGCTTCCCTCTCATTGCATGTAAAACTAGAAAATTATGTTATAGATGTGATGATCCAACTTCTCTAGTAAATACACCCCTTATCTTACAGCTATATGAAGACCACTAATGAATATGTTATTGATATTAATTTCCTACTGAATAGCAACATAAAGTCATTGCTTAAAATAGAGACAAACAGATTGAATATTTTTTAAAAACATCTGACCCTAGTCAACTTTATTATATGTATTGAACCTAATATAGTTTGCGCAGTCAAGAAGAGAACACCTCCTATTAGCCTGTTTTTACTTTTGCTTCCCATGAACACCATCAAGTGTTTAACGGAGCTTGCTTTTCATGGATGCAAAGCAGGGAGTGAGTAGTTAATGAGACTGAGAACTGCATAATTTACTTGAATATAGTGAATTCTCTAAGTTTGGGGAAAAAGCGCGTAAAAAACCTTAATGCGCAAAGGGTTATAGCCAAATGCATAAATGGCTATTCTTGTATAAAATTCATTCTTCTTTACTATTTGTTGATCCCACTTGTTGCAGACTAATCCTGTGGTATAAAGTATTATAGAAGTCAATTGGAACACATAAAAAATGCCACAAGATTTTGCCAGCACTGGGAATTCCTAGCTGTATGCACCTTACTCTCTGAAAAGATGCTTTCACGATGCCTATTTGAAGAGCTGTTGCTTCACTCCTACCTAGCATTAGCCCTATGAAACAACTGGCTATACAGTAGCTAGAGATAAGCACTACTGTCCCATCTCTGTGCATTCTTCTGTAAAAAAATGCCTCCCCGGTTGGTAGGTCCCCAGAAAGATCAAGGATACAGTAAGAAAACAGTAAGTTTCTTTTTCAACAAATTTAGATGGCTCATACTAGTGAGAGTCAGGGCTCACTGCAGCTGGAGCCCACAGACACTCACCTCACCATCACCCGTGTGGGCAAACCCAGTGAAGAGAAGTTTGAACTTTACAAGGCCAGAATTCTGACTGAATTGCTATTAAAATATTTAAATACAAAAAACTAGTTTTAATATTTGCATACCTCCTAAAGAACACAGACTCTATTTTTTTTTATTTTATGGATTAAAACAGCAGTGATTTGTTGTTAGTCATATTACCTTCTGAAAAGCAGAAGTTCCTATAGCAGGCATATTGGCTGAGGTTTTCTAAGGTGTGATGTTTATGTAAAGGACTTTTGGTCTACGATACTTACTGTTGGAAAGTTAGGACTGCACTTTCTAACGCTGGTCCTAGGCATTCTCATGTTCTTTCAAAGGTGTTTATAAATCTTTACGATCACTATTGATTTTAAATAATTGACAATGATGTATTTATTCCTTAAGTAGTGTACTAGATTAGTCCTTAGCAATCCCATTTATAGTTTATAATGTGCACTTGAAATTTTTAAAATGTAGTCCAGTTGAGTAGAATATTTTCAACCCAGAAAGACATAAGGATCCAAACATCTTCACTAAAATACTTCTACTGAACTATTTTCATCAGGCAAAAAACCCCACAAGCTCTACAGAGAGCGTTATTTTTGCAGCCACTCCTGGCTCTCTGTGATTTCTTGGGATGGGGTAGAGACAGAAAGGGAAGATAGCAAAAGTAAAAAAGTACTCCTTGGAAACAATGCCAAAACTCACATATTCAAGTAAAAACACAAATCTAATTTAATAAAAATTTGGGAAATCCCAGGGAAAAAAAAAACATTTACACAGAACATGAACAAGCACGAGTTGAGGTCTGAGCAATCAATTGAAACATCATCACAATTATTTTAAAAACATACAATATATAATTCAGCTAATTAGAATATTTACATTTTCAGGTAGCCCATTCCTGATCTGGTCTAGTAAAAGTCTTCAGGTTTGCATGCTATTCAGTTCAAAAGGTAATGATCAGCAATCTAATACAAAATTCTTGTATTTAAATATCTTTTAAAGGGGATCAATATTCTTCCAGCAATTACTGCCGAACTGAAGTCTAATACCATCTGAATATTTTCAATAGATGAAGACTTAGATGGAAGATTAAGTGTGGTTATCAGCACTATTGCCTAGGAAAAGACAAGAAGCAGTCTTGGTAGCTGTATTACTTAGGTAGCAATTACAATAAATTATATTAATTTCCTTAGTCCCCATCCAGGGAGCAGCACCCCTGACACCCAGTAGCACACAATCCCACGGCACAGAGATCCTCTGTGTTCTGCCTGCTCTCCATGGGCTGCATTGATGAGGTACACACCAGCACTGGCAGTTAAGATTAGAACAAAATTAAGACATTTTACTCTCCTAAAGGCAAAACATATCCCCAAATTCCTCCATCAGAGTAGGTTACACTGTGATGCAATGTGACAGCACTAGCCTACAGGTGATTCCATGTGAAAATACTCATTCTCAATTAAATTAAAAGCAAGAATTGAAAAAACAAGAACATAAATAATAAATGTCAGTACAATCCATCTATGTTGTTATTTTCTAAATATGCTTTGTACTTCTGGATGTTACAGTGCCTTTTGAATACCAACCAAATTATTAATCTCCTCACAAACTTGCTGATATTATAAAATGAATATTAACTGCATAGCTGATTCTTTTACCTCCTCACTTGCATTTTAGATGAATAACTAATTCAGTCCTCTTACAAAAACACGTGAAAAAAACAAAACAAAATAAAACCTCAAGTGGTTGCCAAGCTTAGCGGGGTACTGCAAGGTACAAGACGTTCACATTTATATTCATCTGTGCAAATGGAAGGTATAATACTGGGACACAGTGGCTGTTCTTTCCAGAGAATTCTATTTTGGAATCGCAATGAAGCAAACAGAATTTCTTCTACGCAGTGCAGAATTTATTCCAGCTAAAGGTACTACATCTTACTGGTGTGTGCAGATAGCATAGTCTAGGGGTTAGAAAAGCTGTCTGCATGGTGAAAAACAGCCTCTGAGCATTCCTCAGTGCATGAAATGCTCCTATGCACGAAATGATCGTCATGAAGTTATCCATAATGCTGACCTTGACACTATCTGTAAAGAACTTGTTTTCTTTCAAGACTTGCCATCCTGATTCCTACAAAAAAACATCCAGGAGAGTGCATATACTGAAGATGGGAAGTTGCATAACGTTTCCAAAGGACAGTCTCAGGCTGTTTTAAAACTCCTCATGAGTGGGCTCAAAGCCCACCCTGCAAATCTTGCTCCATCATATATTTGTCCACCAGACGCGTCTCTCCTTTAAGTGTCTGCACCTCAGATGTAGATACAGCCTAGAAATGCTGCACAGAGCCCTTCATGAGCAAGAGAAAGAGGTCGAATGTTCACTGACTCTTCCTATACACAGATGAGGGAAAGGCTGTATAAAAAAAATAAAAGGAGGTTTTGTCCTTCACACAGATGCAGGGAGGCTGTAGTCCTTGCCACAGGATACGGCAGATGCCAGTGCTTTATAGTGGCTCACAAAGAAGGTGGACAGGTCAGGGATGAGAAACCCTCTGAGGTTTTCAAAGCCATAAAGCAACTCCTGCCTCAGGAAGCCACCCGCATTAGAGGCTCGGAGATCTGGGAGGGAGCAGCCAGTATTGACTGGTTTATGCCTTTTAACACATTTGCTCTGGGCTACTTGTAAAAATACAAATGACTGAAAAAGCATAGGAGTAAAAATAACACCAATATTCAAGTCTCTCCAGCAATGACTGTCCTGTTCCTTGACCTTGGTCAGGTGTTGCTGTTTAGTTGTTACGTACGAAAAAGGTATCGCACACCTCTGCCTCCAAAACAGTGTTGTCTTATTTCAAAAGCAACCACACAGAAACCTGTTCCCTCAATTCAAACTAACATTAAAGATGTATTCACTTTATACAAATGCAGAAAACAGTGTATCTGTGGGTCAAAACAATTTACAGAGGCAACGGGTTTTATCTATTCCATCTATCAGATATTCAAGGTGGAGTGAGAAAAAGTGAAATACAAGTAGAGTGGATATTCAGCTACCGGACCTCCTTGTAGTTCATAGTTTAAACACTTTATGTTCTTAAAATTCAAAAGAAATTACCAAGTTTATTCATTCTGTATGAGTTTGGGAAAAAACATCAGTGCAAAGGAGCAGGAAGGTAGAAAGTATCAGCTTATCTATTGTTAGGAAGAGGGTTACAACAATAAATTGGGCATGTACTTGTTGCTTATATCAGAGGAATAAAGTGCACAAGAAAACCTGATGAAAAGCAGATCAAGTAATTAAAAAAAGTACTAAGACTGACGAAAAGTAAGAATCCTATGCACAGGAGATAAAAGTACATAACCAGACCCAGGCTGACTGCTCTATGTCCTGCATCCATCATTGCAGTATGAGAAAAAAATGGCAGTGTGACAGAAATCATAGGGCATAGACAGTAATTTGCACTAAGAATTATTCACAGGAAAATATAAAGCTGGGAATTCTTGTCAGCTAATGCTTCTTTTCCCTGCCTGACCTCCCCCCGTCAAAATAATAATAAAAAAAAAGTAGGGAAAGCGGAGGCAAAGAAGATTATGGAGATTATATTAAATTACCTGAAAAACAGCTTTACATATTTTGGATAAAATAAAATGTTTTCTTTTCTTTGTGGTCTTTACCTTTCATGATATGATTGCGAACAAAGTTCTGTTTATCTTCTATACTTTCTCAATGTCTTGTGTCAAGGCTCTTGATCTAATTTTAATGATGAAGAAAAAACTAAGTATATCAAATATGAAGACTCAAACAACACTACAGACCCTACATTTGCTGCAGTGATTAGAAAGTAATCATGACAAAAATTCAGATTTACCTTTAACATTTTCCAAGCCTGAAAATGCAGGGCTTTGTGAATTGTTATTTAAAAATAGAAAAGAAATTTTAAAAAAAATCCCAAATATGCTTTAAAGAACTGTTGGTTTATTTCTGTACTGAAAAGCATTACTGACTCTGTTGATTACCAGAAGTCTTAATTTTGAGTTGCATCTTGAGGGCATTTTACAAGATTTGCCTGTATGTGCAGTACAGTAATTACTTTTTTGAAGTGCACTGGAAAAAGGAAATGAAGTCAGCAGGTTTATGATCTCAGAGCTTTTTGATTTAATTACAAGTCATTAACAGCAACCCTCACTATTCAGTTGCTGAACATATCCAAATAGAGATCTTAAACCAGAAGCTATAAGCTGCAGGCTTTACGGCTTCCTCATGTTGAATAGATGGCAAAATTCAAGGTTTTACTTGTGCTACAGAGTGGACAGCAAACATTACAATAAAATGAATAACATTATAAAAAATTAAATGTTGAGCCTAATGTGATTAGAGGTTAAACTTTGTAGAAGTAAAGCACACTAATTTATATTATATTCCCTTCATTAATATGTTGTGTATTAAGTCTGCTCTTGATTTATGGCATTAGAAACTTTCTAAGACACGCTTTTTAATGCACACACTCAGTCACAGCTGAATCACTCACTAATGGGCTATATTCCCTGACGAGCTGGCCAATTTAATATCCAGGCTGATGCCAGAAATCTCAACACAATGAAAGCCCCTTCATTGACATTCTGCTGTAATATCTAATAACAATTAGATTCTTTTTCCTTGGTATTGTATCTTGCTATTGTCATTCCAACAACAGATGCTTTTCTTATAAACCACTGAATTTACTCAAATTTAAATGTCAGGTGGACCAAGTGAATGCAGAGTCCATGAACCTGCACTAGGGAAAATGAGCTCACATCTGTCTCATTATAATATATTGTATTTCCATTTCATTTACTTTCAATTCTTAGCACCGTTTCAAGCAATTTTTCAATTTCCAAAGCAAGTAGCATCTTAGAAAAAGTTAGGTGATTGTTTTCCTTGCTATGTCAGAAAATACATTGTTTGTTGGTATATTTTTATGGTGTCACATGACATCCCAGCACAGTGCTACTTCCACAAATACATTGTTTAACCAGATAGCAAAACAACATGAGAAACCACTATGCGAAAGTTACCAATGCAGAAATTCTAGAGACAAGTTTCCTGATGAACACCGGTGAATTATTCCAGGTATCGTAAACAAGCATAAATTTTATACACTGCATAATTAAATGAACGGGATTTCACAGGGGAAAGCAAGAGCACAGTCGGGCTCTGGAATTCTACAACTATATAGGCTGTAATGCTGGAGTTTTACAGATATTTAGTGATGCAGGTAATGTCTTAAGGGGTTTCTCAAGCACTTTAGTATTTAGGGAATTAGGTCCTTAGAAGTTTTCTGACACATTTCATTAGTTACACCTTTAGGTATGTCAGTACATAAAAAAAAAAAAAAAAAAAAGAAAAACCTTGTTATTGAATTCAATATCTGTAGATTAAAATAATGACTTGTAGGTGGATACCAAGTTTCCAGATCAGTTTCCACATAAATCATTTAAAGTAAGAAATATTAAATTTTAAGGGCACGATAAAAAACTGGTTTGCCTCATATTCTTAATAGACATAGGGAAAAAAAAACAGTGAATTCTGAAAGTCGAATACTACACTAACACAGTTCAAAGGACAACTCCATTTTTCCTAAAATATAAGGCAATCTCAGTTGCTGTAGTTGTACCATTACTTCAAAGTGATGGCCAGTCTCTTGTATATTTACAAATATAAAAATTTTCAGATTGCTTCATGCAAGGCTATCTGTTTATTCCCAGTCTTTCAATATTTTCTTATTATTAGGAATTTTAAATTAACATTTTATTGTTGAGTTCCCTGGCAGCAATCCATGTGAGTTGGAAGTGTAGTTAGAATACGAATGAGAAAATTAATTAGTTGGTGACAGTTTGGAATATTAGTTTTCAGCTGCCACTTTTTATTAGGTCTCTCTTTTTCTGGATGTGCATGAAGGGATTGACAGCGCATTTCAGAAATACATGCGATGTTTTTAAAAATTTCACACTGAAGAATAATACATTCTAAGTCACTCTTTTTGGGCAAAAAAACCCACCAAGATGTCATATTGTATTTAAGCTGGATGAGTACACTGCATGGTACTGTAGAGTTTATCCCCTGTTCTGCCAGATTCCATCAGAAATCCCAAGTCTCAAACACAACATTTTTGAGACTACAAAAGAATAAATTTATTGTTCTTTTTCTCAAAATATCAGTTGCTATGTAGCATTCCTGTCCAAATGCTGGCCTACGGATGTATTTGGTATCTCAGCAGCAGTGCTAAGACTCAGTGGCTCTGTGAACTGCTGTGAAGTTTGCATTAAGTGGAGGTAATTACCTCAAGAATAAAGACTTTTACAAAAAATGTTAATTACTTTGATGAACATATTTAGTGTAAAAATTGTATTTCTTGAAAAAATAGATATAATAAATTTACTAGAATATCTGAACAAGATGAACATTTCTACCTTGTGGAGCTTAACTCAAGTCAATGTCAGGTAAATAAGATATCCTGATGGTTTTCTCACCACCATGCTACCACTTATTATTTTTTTTATAATTTAATCTTGGTATTCTGATTTCTTTTTTCTCTCATTTACATTCTCCTGACATACAAAAAAATCAATTTTCAGATCCTGATAGCTCTACTATACTACTGCACAAATGCGAACATGCCGATATCTTATTAAAATGTCACTGTTTCAGAGATGTCTTTGGTGCAAATGTTGTTATTTAGATGAAAACTGATTATCACAACAGAAAGGGCTCTTGTTCTGTAAAATTTCATTTTAGTCCAGCCTGGTTTAGAAGTCTACAGCTGTCAAACCTTGTATCTTTCTCTCTGATCCCTCAAGCAGATGCACTTTGTTTGTTCTTATAATAAAACATGTCTGTTCTTTAGCTGATAAGTGCATCAATGAGAACATAACAAGATATTCACTGTTTCCAAAGGTTCACACAGCAAAGACAAGTTGAAGCAGCTTCGTGAAATGAATTTGATTTGTTAAAACCTCAAAACTGCAGAAGGATGGAGCTGGAGGAGGTTGTCAACGCCTTGCATCTTGCATAATTCGTGTATTTAAGTGGTCCAGATACGCATCTTTGTCTATAGACTTCTGGTGGTTTATGTATGTCTAAACTTTACTATTCATTTTCTAAATAATTTCTATTACCTTAACTGAGAATCAGTTCTTAAACATACACAAAAATTTAAAAATATACTTCCAATTTAAAAAAAAAAACCCACACCACAAATCTTTGCAATAACTCTCTGTATCTATCTCAAGATAAAGGCCATTAAGCCAACCAGCACAGCAGAGGCTCTTCACCACACAGATCTCTCTGTAGACACCAGCTGTGCAGCACAGGACCCACCGTGCCCAAGCCAGGGATTCCTTTCTCGAAGTTACTGCTCAGAGTTTTTTGCATTCCTGGGGAACACTGAAAAAACCCACACATTTTCAGAAGTACTTAAAATAGTGCTTCTATTCTACTCAGACTATCTGAATAGCTAGATTTGCCTAGACTAGAAGAGAAGCATTACTGCTTGATCCTGAGAAAAGGACCCAGATTTCAGACTGGCATTTAGTTTTAGCTACAGAACTCAGACCTAATTCCGAACATTTATGTACTGTGCAGAGCTGAGATTATTTCTGAAACGAGAACGCAGCTATGATAAAGCCAGAGACCAGAATCTGAGGGAAAGATAGAGCAAAAGATGACTTTTTAAAATGAGTTGCAAATGTCATTTTCATTTATTAAATTGATTTCTATAAATTCCTTAACACAAAAGACCAAGTTTAATAATTACTCTTGAAAATATTATCCATTCCTCTGTGGTATTGTAAAGAAAAAAATTCATAAAACATACTCTGAATATTCTTTATAATGAAATGCTGAATTTTATCTGCTAGGTATAAACAATATTGGATTAAAATCACGCACATAATAGATACAATTGTTTGACAACTGCTTGTAGAAACCTTGCATGCCATCTTCCAAACTGTCAGAAATTTCAACGGAAATACATTTTTTTTCCCCATTTTAAACAAACCTCACAAAATGCATATGGCGCTGCCTGCTGCAACAGGGGACCTGCTCACAGACTATCCCATGCAGTCGGTGGGAGAAATACAGACACCAGGCTCTGGGCTTCAAGTCGGCCTGCAACTGCGAGTTCTCTCTCTCAGTGCTCACACCTAGCACCTCCAAACTTCTCAGCCACACAGGCTTCCTCATAAAAAACACCCTCATTCAACTCAAGGTCAGAGAGCAGCTGCACACATTCTGTGATTCATACATTATCTGCAGCTGTAAAAGCAGCAGAGAAGTGGACAAGCAGTGAGCACATCTGTAGGCACATCTCCCTGGTGAAATTAGCAGCCTCCCCTTCCCTGTCAGCAAATCTCACTGTATAATGATGAAAGGTAAGGTGGTAGGAACAGTAAAACAGGAGTGATATACTGATGCTTTCCTGCTATCTAGATTTCTTTATTCACTCTGTAGATGCTCATGGATGTAAAAATCAGTTTAAAGAACTTGACGTTATTTATCTTACTCCTACAATGTTGAAGCAAATATATTGCAACGGTAGCAGGCTCCTGCCATCACCGGAATTAAGTTAGCTGGATTTAAATATTTATTTGAAAGGATCCATGCAAAGCATCAAGAAAATATTTAGAACAGCAAGAAGCAAAATCAAAGGCACATGTACAACTGTCAATGCACAACAGCCTCTTCACTAACAGCTGCTCAAACCATAATCTACTAAAAGTCCAACAGATCCTGTCAAGGGTTACATCCTCCTGGACTCTCCTCACTACAAAAACAATGAAAATCTTCTATTCAAAATAACCAGGAATAATAAAATATAGATGTATTTGTGTCAATATAAATATGCATATATATGAGAATGTATTATATAATTTAAAATTGGCAGCAGTCAGACACACTGTCCTCACAAAGATTCCCTAAAATCCTATTGGTGCTGTTTTATCCATACAGCCAAACGATTGCTGAGCCACATTAGAGACATGCAGCCTACTAAACATACACTCTGATCTCACTGTAGGGAACAGAGGGCTTACTTTAAAGGTCAACAGTGTTAATTCTCTGCAAATGTCCTTTGCTCAAGCATGAATTTTTAACCAATTCACATTTCATAACCACCTTCTTTTTCCCAAAATTCTTGCCCCACTTCTAAGGTGAAATAAAAGCATTGTCACAGAATCATAGAATAACTTGGTTGGCATGAACCTCTGAAAGTTGCTCGGAGGCTTGTTAGGCTGAGAAGCCAATACAGTCAGTGTAGCCACAGAAGAAATAAAAAAACACAAATCAAACCTTAATATAGATTTAGATTTATGCATCTAGTCTTCACATGTCAAAAAGCACACCACAGCCAGCTACCACTCCACGTCAAAGGACCTAGTAAGGCATCATCTAAGGGACTTCAGAAGGCTCAGTTAGTGAGCTCAATCTTTAAATAAAAAATGTCATCTGCATGGAATTTACCTTCTGTGGCAGAAATGATAATTTCAAACTTTAAAAGAATACCCACATTCCTTCAAGTGTCTTCTCTCTTCCTTATCTATATTCTGCTGCATCACAGCACTGACCTTTGAGGTCAGTGGTCAAAGGACTAACAGTTTTTGCTAAAGCAGTAATTCAACTTTAAATCAACTGCTAGGGAGTGTATGGGAGTACTGCCTCTTTACCCAGCTAGAGGAAAGCATGACCTCCACAAACCTGATTTACACTGAATTGACATGTGTTTAACCATTTTAGTATTAAATCTGTTATATATTCCAATGGCCCTTGCTCCTTCAAGACTTCCCTGTCTGATTAGAGAAATTATAAATGCAAACTCTGCATTCTGATTAATGAGTCATGAACATCACAAGAAGGCAGCAAGTGACCTTTTTTGTTCATTTTTTGCAAGCCTTCCTGTAATCAGCATCACTTTGGCAGAGTTTGTTTATCAAATCTGCACTGGAGCAAAATCTATTTCAGAATACTGTTTTCTTCCTATTTTGGCTCTTATACAGGAAATGCAATAGTGTTATAGGTATCTAGACTCTAACAGCTGTGTGCTCTGATTCAAACTTTATTTGGTCATCTAAGCCAAGTTAGTCCATCTAATCAGATTGTGGCAAGGATTGCAGAAAAAATAAATAAAACAAGATTTAAGGAATGGAGTGTAAAAATATTGGGAAAAAATCCAATAAAACTCAGAAACCAAAACCCAAAAGAGTCAATCAAAGAACTTTTATATAAAAGTAATTTAATGCAGAATTTCTCCAGGTAGTGCTGTTAAAAAAGCTAGAACAGAAATAAAAATGATGATGCAGAATACATGAAAAGCACCACATTTCTGCTTATCCTGTTTTCCAGATTGTGCTGTGGCTAACAGAGAACAGAAGTCCTCAAAGGAGGGTCCTCCTCAGGGTGTTATACACGTAATGCTAAATCATATTGCTTAAGGTTTCATATCTACTTTGGAATAGCACCACAGCACATAACAACTCAAGGTCTCTACATCTGAGTTTTGAGCTGGTGACCTTGTTATTGGGGAGTTTGAGCAGCTAGACACAACTCCTGTAATGTCATTACTTCAGATACGGTGTATCAGGCCCTGTAAGTAAACCCATAGCATCAAAGACAAAAAGTGTTTGGAGACTAGGAACAGGGAGATGATTCTATCAATTCCAATTAAACCTTGATGCTGGATTGGGGATGTGCAGAGGAAAAGAGCAGTACTTTGTGGCCAAGTGATGCCCTCCACTTCCCTCGTAACAGCAGGTACATGGGAATATCATCAGTATCAAAATGATAAACATATTCATTAACCTGAAGAATCACAGAATTATTGAGGCTAGAAAAGACCTTCGAGATCATCAAGTCCAGCCTATGATCCAACACCACCGCACTGACTAGATCACGGCACTAAGTGCCACATCCAGC